>NC_056738.1:537842207-538002207 GCF_019279795.1 Protopterus annectens | reverse complement strand
TATGGACCCCAGTACTGACAAATGTGTCAGTGTGCATTAACGAGAATAACAATGTCTGTGTGTTTGTAAACTTGTAGTTGATAATACCCTGAGGGCCTTCTCAACCACTTCACCCCCATTGCCATAGTTAGAAATGTCTGCTGCTGTAATTGACATTAAATGTACCTTGTTACACTCTTCACCCTGTGGGCTACCTGGAGCTTGCAGTACCAGCATAACACTGTTGTACAAATGGGTAGATAGGCATGGGTTACCCTTTGAGTCCTGGCAAGTGTGTATATGTGTGCAAGTGTGTATATTTGTAGGATACAGCATTCTGAGGCCACATTCTCCAAATACAATACACCTTGCTGTAAATTCTAAGGGATAGTAATGTTGCTGCTATTAGAAGATCCACGACAAACCATCACCCTACTATCCCTGTGGCACTTGCAATAAATGCATATCCCTGTAGAAACACTGATTAGATAAACAAGGGGTTGTATTGCAGTCCTGGTCAATGTGTGATTGTGGGTATGTCAGAGCATTATCATGGGTTTCAGTGAGTAAAATATCCAATGTGGGGTGTGGGTGCTAGGTATGCTATCTTTACACCATGGTACCCCCAGTACATGTCCCAATGTCCACTGTATGAGGACCACTGTCACCATCAACCATACAGGTAACTAATTGCTCTATTCAGCTCAATGATGAATGTACTGTGTGCAAATTATCTGTTGCAGAATGGACTCACTGATAAGGTAGTTAGCACTGATAAACCCAGGTCTCTTGGATGTGTCTATAACTGTTATGTGTTTGTCAGTGTGTATATGACATTATGTCATACTATGTATTGTTCAGTAACACCCAGTTCATCCCCCTTTACCATACTGTACAAGGCCTGGTGATGTTCCTCACTTAACAAGAAACTCAGGCCTTACCTCATCCTAAAAGCTGTATGGTGTTTGCAATTAAGGCCAAACCCATTAGTAGCAACAAGTACCTAGGCAGGAGTTCTACTCTCAGTATTGCCAAGTAAGTGTGTGTGTATGTGAAGGGATCTACTTCAGTCTGCAGAACATACATGGCCCAGGTGGTCATTTGTCTGAGAACTGGCTGGCAACTGCTAACATTTCAAAGGAATCATCTTGTGGAAATTCATTTAATCAAAATGAGTAATAGATGTGTAAATGCCCTCTTCCCCACTGTACAGCTGTACAGTGATACTGGAGTTGGTATATATATATATATATATATATATATATATATATATATATATATATATATATATATATATGTATAGCTGGGTGTGGATGTTGTTGGCACAGCCACCCTCATTTAGGGTTATTGTTGTGTGTATCCCCCCACTTAGTCTGCTGTAATACTGTACAGTTTATGTTAACAGGTAAAGTAGTTGTTAATCACACAATGTGTGGTTCTACGCCACCCCACACCCTCCAAAGTAGAGGGCCGTGCCACCCACACCAGCACACCTATGTTTACTAACTCCAGGATTGCACTACATTGGGGAAGAGGACATACACCCTGCCAGTACCATTGTCAATGACATTAAGCTGTCAGACTGATTATTTACTGTTGTGATGATTTGCCTATTTTGTCTTGGTGGAATTACATAGGCTAAAATGAATTCACTGCAAAATTAAGTACATCCATGTGTACAGTATTCTCTGTGTATTGTATCAACATCATGTGTGTGTGTGTATGTGTGTG
Organism: Protopterus annectens; assembly: GCF_019279795.1. Classification (NCBI taxonomy): domain Eukaryota; kingdom Metazoa; phylum Chordata; order Ceratodontiformes; family Protopteridae; genus Protopterus; species Protopterus annectens. The sequence continues at coordinate 538,000,497 of NC_056738.1, read as the reverse complement.
TGTTTACAAACATTTGGTGTGTGCCACCCAGTACACTTACCATTGTCCACTGTAAAAGAGCTCCTGACGTCAGCCACCATGCACTCACCTGTATGCACCCCTCAGATGTATCAGCCATGTGGCACATGCAGTAAGTGTTATACAGACCTGTTAGTTGTGTTCAGCTGTACCCAGGATATGACACAGTCAATGTGACAACACAGTGCCATACCCCTTGTAGGAAACAACAGCAGACCAACATCCTGCTGACACATAAACACCTACAATACACTGAATCCGGGTCCCTGTTGGGACCGGCCATGACCACTTGCATGTAACCTGCTGTGTTGTGGTGTGGACAGCACCACTCTACAGTGCTGGTGCTGGCACTGCCACTATGGGAGCAGCTGTGACTTGTTTCATGTCCACATAGACCTCCACTTCTTGGTGTTGCTGACCTACGTCCATGTAGCTGTCACTCTACTCCCACCATATGCTCTAACACAGACATTGCATGGTCAAGGATTCCCACCATCTCCTCCAACCATCTATCCAGGACCTCTACAAAATAATGGTAGGCACCTGCAAGATCCCAGATGTTGTCAAGTACAGCAGAATGATTAGCTCTCTGGAGCCTCAGACTCTGTCTGGTGTAACATTCCATACATGACTGTGCCTCCATGATGGACCAAAACATGCATCTGGCGACACCTGCTGTGGGATTTCTGCCAGGGCCAGGATTGGCAGCAGCCATCCTATGAGCACCCCTGTACATCTGCCTGTGTGGTACCTTGCTGGTCATCCAGCTATGGCTGTTGTGTACAGACACACTTGTCAAAGTTACCACACTGTCCTGTCCCATGCCACCACCTGCCAACTGTACCTCATCTATGGCCACTTGATATGGGGTATGCATAGGCATTGTGACTGTGTGTGGGGATAGGATGGATAAAAGTGAGATGTCAATCGATGACACAGCTTCAGCTCCTGACAACCCTGCCTGTGCCTCACAATACCTATTATCATTGTCAGAGTCTGTATAGACACTAACATCAGTTTGCCTGCAGGAGAGACCCTGATCCACCTCGCCACCTGTGAGGGGAAAACAAAAAAAAGTAATTTAAGACCTGTACTTCATTGCTTACCTCTACACACACTCTCTCTCTCTCTCTCACACACACACACACACACACACACACACACACACACACACACACACACACACACACACACACACACACACACACACACACACACACACACACGAGGTGGCAGTCAACATGCATGACATATGGCACTCAACAGCATGCACTGCAGCTATACTCAATCCTTGTTACCAACATTATACATCTTTGTGATGCATGGGTTGTGTTAGTAGGTGATGCCCCTTCCTCTGGAACACACTGCACCTATATACACAGTATTGCTGTGCACATGTCCAGCACCCTGGCATGTACTGTGCACCATACCTCCCGAGTGTATATACCATTGCTGAATGTGTATATGTGTGGCAGTTATGTTTGCTCTGTTGCTCACAGCCCCTATGTGTTTGTCTGACACATACCTGGGATGATAATAAGACAGATGGCAATAGTGAGGGCCTGACTTCTGATTTGCAGATCTCATCATCAGCAGTGTATGTATGAGCAATAAAATCCAATTACACTGACAACCTTCAAAGCTTACTGCGGCTATGAGGCATTTACACACCCTTATTGACATGCCAGCCTCTTCCATGATATGCAATGGGGCCACAATACTGCATATGTTAACATTACATATACCTGATATGTGACATATAACCTGTACAATCAAATGCAGGATCAAACAAATGTGTTAGTTGTGCAGATGCTGATTGAGATGTATGCAATATGTGGGTTGCATAAGTGTGCACACATTTAACACAATGGTTTGTTGCAGCACCTGTTAAGTGAACTACAGCAGTCACTGTTCCTGGAAGGGGTATACTAGCATGGCCCATCTTCACTTACCATTATTTGGTTACTTCACCCTACAAATGTCCCCCAACTCTGCTGGACTGCAAGGTCAGCTCATATGCACAGCCCTTGGAGGTCACACAGTGCCTTCACTATTGCTGTGGAGTCAGCGTTATGTCTGGCACAATTCATGACCTTGACTGTGTTCAGATACAGCCATTCTTAGTGAGCTTTGGATGTATGCTTCAATTCACTGTTGTGTTTCAGGATGACACCCCTCCCCATCCTCAGCCTTATTGCAGATGTGTGAAAATTATGGGCCACACATGAGTGTCATTTTTCAGTGTTCTAAATTCAGAACACCATGCCTACCGGCCTATTTCCTGCTAATGAACAGCAAACCTAAAGGTGTACACTGGCACCAGCAAGGTATAGATGAGGATGGTGGGCCTGAGGTGGAGTGAGTTGTTGCTTGTGCACCACATGTATCTTTATTAATACTGTCTGTAGGTTTTAGCCTTGGTCTCAGTACACCATTACACATTGCAACGCATGCCTTTGGGAGACTTGATGTTATGCATATGATACCTGTAGAGATGCCTGGATGTTGTCTCCTGTGGAACAACTCTTCCATCTGATTACCCTAACCCATAGGCCACACTTATGCAGAGTCCAGGCAATTGTCGATACAGGTACTGCACAGACAGTACTTGTTAGACATTCCTGCAAGTCCCTCAGTGTTGCTGCATGTTTATGGGTAGCCTTCATGACCAGTTTGCAACATGTGTTGTCATCTGTCTTGAATGGTCATCTGTTTATTTTCTACATTAATGTTGTCCCATACTTCATAGTCACATACATGACTGTCTGCACTGTTTGCCATGGTATATGCAATGGTGAGGTAAGGCTACTTCTCCCACTCCTGAGTGCTACCTTTCTGATATGGGATCCATTCCATGGTTTGTAAGATGTGTGCAAGCCATGGCTGCCTCTGTTGCAGGTGAGTGGGCAAATGTCATAGACATACTTCTTGGACAGCAGATCATTACTTGGTATGACATTGAGGACCTGTACTTGATGGAAGGTGTGCACTCAAAAAGAGTGAATGCTGTCAGTAGCTCAAAAGCTCCTTCCATTATATGTTATTTGGAGTGTGTGTGCACACATATGCTTCCAGTGTTTGTTAAGGTATGTATTTCCCCATATTTGTTGTCCTAACATTGGATTCCATATTACACATTCATTGCTCATGTTATGATCACATTACAGGTTGTAAAAGGTGTGGAATGTGGTATTGTGATATGCCATTGTGTAGATCTGTAACAGTCACCATTGTAATAGTGGTGTATACACTGTTGCAGCCACTGTATAAGGGTAATGTTTCAGACATGTCCCTACTGTAGGCCATTTGTCCCACCATTAGGTTCATCTCTGTCCACACATCTTACACTGTCAGGTTGTTAGGTATACTGCAGGACTTTTACATACCTTCAGATATGCCACCATGGTGACCACTATGATGCAGTGCAGTTAACAGCAAGAATAAGTGAACATGTACAGCATGCATTATGGGTATGTGTGTTAAATGTGTGCATGGTAAATACCATGGCAAATACCATGGCCATAACATGGCTAGTATATTGGCAAACCTGAACAAAACAACTCCATACTCACCAGCTACAGGCTGCTGCCCAAGTTGTATACCAGAGGGACCTACATAGTTGTGTGAGAGAGATGTAATGTCAGTAGCCACACCTATGGCATTGGTACAGGGTGGGAACAGCATTTCAGTACTTCAGCAGTACAAACCCACAATACTAGAGATTATGCACATCTGTTCATTACCACACTGCAGCAACAGACTATGTTATCTGACATATGCAAGAAGATACTTTACAGATGAAGATGGATAAGTAACTGTGGTCTACTAATGTGCCCTGGGGCCTTAGCTGCATGCTCCTCGTCCAATGTATGGGTAGCACCCACCTCCACAATGCTATCTTTAGGTTCCTGGCTTGACTGGTGAGCGGGTGCCCCAAGGCTGGCGAGGGGCTCCTCAGCATGTGTCAGTGGGGGATGGATGACATGACTCCCACCTGTGGCTAGCTGGTGCCTCCTAACTGCTCATAACTGTTCTTAACTGCTGTTATGCAGACTGACATCATTTACCCTGTGGACAAGCTTGTTCCATAGGGCGGTCCTCTCCTGCAGATCATGGGCCATGCATTCAAAGAGGGTTCTGTGAGGTAGTACAATGAAGTTTATGATAATATAATTCTCCTGGGGAGTATACACAGGGAGACATTCACGGGACATGGTACCTGGAAGACATAAACAGGAAAAAAGGTCAGAGGCCCTCATACTGGAAGGATATAATTGTTGCTAATTGACATCTCTCTCTCTCCCCTCCACCATATCTGCAACAATAATCTGAAAACACAAATCAGTGGGTATGTTTACACCAAACCTACTGTTGGGACATATATTATATTGTTCAACAAATATTGAAATGTGTTTCTATTCATGCTCCATGTCGAAAACTATCATTGGTGGCTTGTTGTTATCAATGTAACCTGCATGCCGTTGTAATGGCCACTGTGGTTCCATATATGCATGTGTTCTGTCTACTATGCAACTGTTCCAAATCTGGTGTTTTGGTTTAATGGGAATATCTATGCATGCTGTTATAACTAATCCTGGATTGTGTTGACTATTACTAACCCACATATGTTCTAAAACTGCAACACAATAGCATTTTTGGAAATGCCATTCCCAGTGGACCCACTTCTCCCACCTCATCGGGCTGTGGCACCAGGCCACAGCATGTCTAGGACCCACCCCAAAAAATCCTAATCTACAGGTCCTGCACTACCTTCAGGTGGAGCTGCCTCAGAGGGGTGGGGCTTGTCCCACCCCTGGGAGCAGGCACTGACAGGATCCTGTCACCTGAGATCAGGTTCAGGGTCTGGTGCATAGGGAGCTTGGTAGAGAATTGGGAGATCTACTACACCAGCTTGAGGGCCTCATGGCACAATTAGAGGGTCAGCCTGCCATTCCTGCTTAGCTCCAGCACAGCCACCTTCATGGCCATAAAGGTACAGTGGTGACTGTCCATGGGTGGGGACCTCAGTCCCATTGTTTCCATTTAGGTGCTCTTGGGCTTCCAATTTCCAAACACCCCTCCCTGTCCAAGGTGTTTACCCCCCACATGTGTCATATACCATCCCTGAATGCTGTCTTGTCTCTCTTCTTACCCAACCTACCTCCACAAATATACCTACTATCTTTCCCCAACATCCCACTCTCACCTTAACAAAAAAGGGTAATCTGTTTTCAAAAATAATTTCCACCATACATAACTGTCCATTTCACACCTGCTTACAACTGCTTAAAAGTGCTTTAATCATTCTGTATCCAACAGCCCTTATATACTGTCCCTGACATCCCCCATATATAAATATGTATGTATATATATATATATATATATATATATATATAGATATATATATATAGATATGTATGCATGTATATATATATATATATATATATATATATATATATATATATATATACATATATATATATATATATATATATATATATATATATATATATATATATGTGTATATACAGTGCATTCAGACATCAGATCCACACTCTGAACCTCCTTCCTCCATAGCTGAACCGTTCTATCTTGCTACAAAACAGAGCATCACATGTGGACACAGCCTAACATTAGAGGGGATTTAAAAGGACAGATCATAGATATGCCTATTACAAACCTATGAAGTTTGTGCATGATACATTTCACATTACCATGACTGTTCTGAAGGTTGTGGGGTCTGAAACTCATGCGTCTATCATGACTTCATTGCTTCCACCTTCAGCTATTTGCCAGACTAATATAGATGTTTGGAGGAACAGAACAAACACTATGATGGCTTAAAGCTTGACATTCTATGCAGATCTGCACAGTTGACAGGTATGGCTCACTGCCCACATGGCCAGATGCTATGTCCATAGCAGTTGTTTAGCCGGACATCATTACAGCAAGTCTTGATGTCACATATAAATGTTTCAATATGATCTATTCCATTTTTACAGGCCAAGTACTACATTCAATCACACGCTGACATGTTTCACATACCTGTTTTATTATTGTGATCTCTTTTGTGTACCAGTTGGATGTCTTCCTTGTTTGGTTTGTAGTTTTTTAGTAGTATTTTTGTTTTTTATTATTATTTTGTTTTTGCTTTTTTTATCTATCTCTCTCTCTATCCACTACATGGATTCAGCTGGTTTGAATAAGTATCAGCATGGTTTTTGTAAGTGATGCTCATGATCAGGTGATGGCCTCTGCACCAGTTGGTGTTCCCCACTTGCTAATTGCATTCAACCAGCCATGTAGTACTTCCAATAGACAATGTCATAGCAACCCACTACTATAAATGACTACACTATGTGGGCATTGTCCCTTTAACTTTCCTGTATGGAAGACATCTTTCCTGTGTGTAGGCAGCGGTGTTACAGACAGTGGGTAGCAATACCTCTTGCAACAGGACCTGCGGACACAGGCCAACTACAAGTTTGTATAAGGTTCCAAACCTAGTGACAGTGTGTGAGTACTGCTGTTATATGCATTAAATACTGCTACTTTTACAGGGTTTGTGTGTACATGCTAGTTTTGCATGGAATGCAGTCTTTCTGCATAGCTCTCATCTGTGGGCCTATCCACATGATGGCCAGATGCTTGGCTGTTATGTTTTGTCTGTTCAACACACAGGTCTTGTCCCTGACAAATCAGTACCATTCTCTCTGTTGATTGCTGTCAGTACATGGCAACATCTATTTGTGTTTCTGACTTCATATTCCTGAGTAAAGGTATGTTGCAACCATTCCTGTAACACAAGCAACATTCACAGTGTATAACAGCAATATTTTAAGTATGGCCCTATGTTTCAGCCTCTGTCCTCCACCTATATACCAGGCTTTGTCCAGATGTCATGCAGTAAGAGGTTGTTAGGTAATGGCTTATCATGATTTAGTGCTGGCATTCCTGCTATCATTCCAGTGATGTTGTGGACTCCCACACAAATTGTGGGGTAGGGTCCATATATATGAGGGCTACAGCTGGACAAAACATGTGTGACTCTGTACAGTCTGGAGGTCAATGTATGGAGAACACTGTTATATGCCCTTGTAAGACATTTTATGAGGGGGTATTAAATGTTTTTAACCAAGGCTGTTACAACACGTGAGTGATATCAGTAATTAGCAACATTAAGGTATACGACTGTACATTTTCATACATTTCACCATGGGAACAGTGGTAGGCTAGAGCTTACTGTCTTCCACACAGTTCTGTTTGTCAGTGTGATAGTGACTTTTTAAGTTAAGCATTATGTAGCAGATACATTTACATTGTGACAACTAATACTTTTCCCCTAGGGGTTGAGTACAGAGTGTAATTGGAGGCTGCTGAGCTACATCTATAATTAAGTTTTGATTGATACTTATCTTCAAGGCAAGTGTGTTTTTTACTTGAAGGCTTTAGCCTTTACAGCAAAGTATGTTATGTTTTGCAGATTACTGTATCATATGTTTTGTTTGAGAGGTGCATTGATCAGTCATGTATTTCAAACACCTAACTGCTATAAGAAATGGCATAAACAACTGAAATAGTACACAAATAAACTCTTCTATGTATGCAAACTTGCATGGTGTCATGTCCTTTGCATTGTGTGTGGGTATATGTTTCATGAAATAATTCTCAATTCATAGGTTCATAGGTTGGTACTAGGCTACCTGCCCTTTCAGACCATGTTAAGCCTAGCCAGTTACCCCATGTGAGAATCAAACCCTGCACCTTGTGTTTGTAAGGTAAACACCTTAACCATTAGGCCAACCCCCCACCCTGTAGGAAAGAATCAGACAATGGCCATTTGAAAAGGTGGCAACTGTAGGAATAATGGCTGTTTGATATGCTGTGCACCCTCTATATATACTCTTATACTCTTTTTATATATATCTATAAGTATTTAAATATTTATACATGTATGTATGTGTATACACACACACACACACACACACACACACACACACACACATATATATATATATGTGTGTGTGTGTGTGTGTGTGTGTGTGTGTGTGTGTGTGTGTGTGTGTGTGTGTGTGTGTGTGTGTGTGTGTTCATTGGAATGTTTAGTGCTTCTGCATTGTACATTCCCTATGGTAGACTGACTGTTCTGCATGATATCTTAGAAAACTCATCCTGACATCTTACAGCTGAGGATGGCTTACTGTTAACTTGTTGTGGCTTTGTTGTGCGGGGTCCTGGGTTCAACACTTGCAAGTGCTGATTATTGTGTTGCAAGGCAGATCAGTTTAGCTGTGGAAGAAGGGATAATGGCAATAATTACAAGAGATACCTATTTTGGGCCACTTCATCCCCATTAACAGTGCCTTTGGTCAGATGTATTGCAGTGAGAGGTTTAGAGTGTGGATCCAATATGTGAATGCAATACATGTATATACCTAAAGTTCATGTCACTGAAAGTTCATTTCACCTAAAGCTAATTTCACTGGCAAGTAGTACCCTAAGGCAAGTCAAAGGTATATGTCATTGTCCCCATTGTAGTATGATCCTGGTGTTAGTATATATAGTTATGGGGTGTGGGGCACAGCCCCCACATTGCGGTTGTGGGGGGCATAGCCCCCACTTAATTTGGTTTTCTGTTGTCTGGTTTTGTTTTGAATTATTTGGTAATACCCAACTAGGTGGGGAGCTACACCCCCACACCCCCCAATATGGGGGGCTGTGCCTCCATACCCCCTAACTATATATATACTAACACCATCATCACACTACAGTGGGGAAAAGGACATATACTTTTGACTTGCCTTAGAATACTACTTGTCAATGAAATGTGTTTTAGGTGAAATGAACTTTAGGTGATTTGGTGTCAGTGAAATGGGTGTTAGTGAAATGGTCTTTCAGTGAAGTGATTCGAATCCGCATATATATATTTATATATAAATAAATATATATATATATATATATATATATATATATATACACACATATATATATATATATATATATATATATATATATATATATATATATATATATACACACAAACACATACATACATCTACATATATAAATACATTTTCCCTACTGTTGAATGTGCTGCATATGTTTGAGAAAACATCACACTCATGTACAGCTCAAAAGGCTTAGTGGTAAATTAATGGGGCTATGGTGTGCAGGTCCTTGGTTCAAGACTTTCAAGGGCTGATTATTTTGTCGCTCGGCGAATAAGAGCTGTTGGATACAGAGTGATTAAGGCACTTTTAAGCAGCTGTAAGTGGTTTTGTGCGGGTTTGTGCAGTGGTAAGCAATGCTAACTTTGGTTAAATATGCTTACAGACAGTTAGCCTGATAGTGCTCAATTTGTGTAGCTATTACTTGCCGCTGCGCAAACAGACTTAACCCTGCTTACTACTACTTAAAAGTGCTTGCTCCCGCTTACCCCCATGCTAATTTCTTTACAAAAAAGAATAAAGGGGTGAAAGGAAAGTAGTGAAAAAGGGGGCATGCAGAGGGAAAAACTATAGGGAAAGGGATGTGTAGGACAGGTTAGGGAAGGTCCATAGCTGTCCATTTCTTCTATAGCAACAGCTGTACATATATACTAAATTTGGAGGTAAATTTGGACACTCAAACCCTGAGAGAGGGGTGAGGACAACAATAATGTGTTGTGAAGCCAATTAGACCAGATTACATGTCCAGTGGACAGGTGTGCAAAATGGACAACTATGTATGGGGTGAAATTTTTTGGGGGAACAGATTGCCCCTTTTTTAATGTGAGAGTTGGATGTTGGGGAAGGATAGTAGGCATATTTGGGGAGGTAAGTTTGGTAAGAAGACAGACAAGGCAGACAAGACAGCATACAGGTGCAGCATATGACACATGTGGGGGTAAATACCTTGGATGGGTGTTTGGAAATCAGAAGCCCATGAGCCTCAAATGGAAAAAGTTGGACTGAGGTCCCCACCCATGGACATTCACCACCGCACATTCACAGCCCAGAAGGTGGCTGTGCTGGAGTCTGAGCAGAAGGGGCAGGCTGACCTTCTAAATTTGCCACATGGCCCTCAAGCTGGTGTAGCAGATCTCCAAACTCCCTTTGGAGCTCACTATGCACCAATCCCTGGACCTGACTTTGGGTGACAGGATCCTGTCCACACCCACTCCCAGTGGGGGTGACGAGCCCCATCCCCTGAGGTGGTTCCTCCCAAAGGTGATGCAGGACCAGCAGACAAGGAGGTCCCTGGGTGGGTCCCAGATGTACTGGCGCCCTATGCCATGGCCAGATGAGGTGGGAGAGGTGGGTCCCCTGGGACCGTCCTTCACAAGTGTGCTATGATGTTGCAGTTTTAAAATCTATGTGGGTTAGTAACAGTCAACACAATCCAGGATTAGTTATAATAGCATGCATAGATATTCCCATTAACCCAAAACACTAGATTTGGAACAGTTGCATAGCAAACCGAACACATGCATATATGGAACAACAGTGGCCATTACAATGGTATGCAGGTTGCAGTGATAGCAACAGGCCACCAATGATAGTATTTCAACATGGAACATTAATAGAAACACATTTCAATATTTATTGAACAATAGGACATAAGTCCCAACAGTAGATTCGATGTAAACATTTGTGTATTTAGATTATTGTTGCAGATATGGTGGGGGGGGATAGATGTCAATTAACAACTTATTTATCCTTGTACTACTCATAACTTTAATGATCGCTGCTCTAATCATTAAGGTACAGGTATTATTACAATACCCTATGGCCTTGGTTTGGGCAGTGGTATGTTTGTACACAGTGTATACTTGAACTGTCTTATAGCTAAATTCTTACATCTCTTACCTGCTAGACCTGTGGAGGGAATGTTTATTAACACTACCTGATTGTTTCTACACATATTCCCAGATTCCAAGTTAATATTATGCACATACTTCTCAATCTCTTAATGCAGACACTCTGGACAAAGCTTGACAACATGGAGGTACAAATAGGGACATATTTTGAATATTGCTCTCATAAACTTGGAGAGTTACTAGAGTGACAGAATTTGTTTTAATATACATTTTCTGAAGAATTTGAGGTCTGAAAATCAAATGTTATGTCATTATTTGGTGACTACAGTTCTGAGATCATCCCACACTGATTTGCCAGGGGGACAGAGGAACAGGCAGAAAATATGAGCCAATTATCTGGACATTCTGAAAAAATCTGTACAGTTGAGAGGTATGGTTATGCATACAGCTTAGTACCACTCCCAGGATTCGAACCATGGCTGTGTCTGCTAAAAACACAACAATTTTAAGTTTCAGCAGAGTGTGCTATTTTGATATTGCTGTCTACCTCTTCAGTGTTTTCTAAGTCTCTCTTGGTTGTACAATCTGATCTTGTACAGTCTTATATTGACATTCCTAGACATTTTTTATGTAGCCCAGTGTGGGTAACTGTGGTTAACACAACATTACTATTCAGAGAATGCAACAATAAATGCTATACAATACCAGAGTAAACACAACTAGTCCAGGATTTAGAGCTTTGTTGCCAGGCAGTCACACTTTTATTTAAATATGACCTTTATGGGACTATTACTGTCATATTGTCTGGTTTATTCAGTACAACCAATACATAGTTTTTATACTGCCGGGTCACTTTCTACTACTCTATATTTATTTGGTATGACTTCTACAAGCAGGATTGTTACTCTCCAGCCTCACGACACAGCCTTTGCAGCCTACTAGCATGGGCTTCTTGATTCACAGCCTGCTCAGCTGCAGCTGTAAGGGAAATAGAGAAATATTTAGGCATACCTATCCATCATATACACAGGCTTGACATTAGTAAACAGTTATTGGTATGAGTACTTACACACTGCTGGGACATCACCCCTCTGCCTTGCTTCTTGGACCCACTCATCCAAGAGCTTCCTCTTTCTCTGCTTCAAGTCAGCATAGTGGTGCTGGACCTGCTCACCAGTCTGAGGGATACCAGTGGCACCAGTGAGATCATGGGTGAGATGGTCCCAGGCTTCTGCTTTAGATTGGGAGCCTTGGTACTGGCCCTGCAGCAGTCTTTCATCATGGTTTTGGAACAGGAGACTTACCATGACCTTGGACTCCTGTATGCCCCAGCACTGCACATGGAAGCGCATGCCCTCACCAACTCCTGCCATGCTGCCTACAGTGGGAAGCTGCAACCAGTTATGAGCTATATTCCAGCCTGTGGGGTTTAAATATGGACAATTTCCCTCCCTTTGCCATGATTGGATGGTTCAAAAATAGCTGAAAAAGGCAACACCTTGATACAAGACAGGATTATGTGTTTAAACAATATGCGGATTGTAAGACGAGGGACTTGGTGTACCTGGCACAGTGCCAGGTATGCAAGTCCTTCTATGTAGGTAAAACCAATAGGACCCTCAGAAAAGGAGTAAGAGAGCATATTTATGCTATAAACAAAGAAAATGATAAGAACGCATTAGCTAAACATGTGCTAACCTATGGTATGACACATAAATTTAAGTTTAGAGCATTAGAATTGATTAAGAAATCAGGCAGATTAGGGAATGTTAAGACTTACACAGAGGGTAGAGAAAGTAGATGGATAATACACTTGCAAGCACATGAAATGAGTGGACTGAATGATAGGATGATGTTAAAACCTTTTTTATCAGACAGACCCACATGCACATTAGTCACTTTAAATAGTATTTTAATTTTCAAAGCTTTATGTGAATGATTTTTAGACATAAGCATACATATATACTGTTTTTAGTTAGTTGTTAGAATGAACTACACTACATACATTCTTTGATTTTAATTTTATTTAAATAAACAAAAGTGTGTATTTTTTGTGATATTTATAAATATATGTATTATATTAATATATATTGAATGCACGTGTCTTACAAGTGTTTCTTATGATGCATGCTTTATTTATGTAAATATTTTGAAGAATGTTGTTTATAAAGCATGTCTTTTTAAATTTTAAATTTCAACATGATGGCATAATTGTTTCTGTTGAACCATAGGCCAAAAGGTTTTGAATTTACTATTTATGGTTGGCAGTTAACGGTTTTTACTTACAGTCTGATGAAACGTTTTGATAACATGAAAGCTCTCACTGTCTTTATAATCAATTGGATTAAAAGTTCGTTTTAAAGGATTATCTGCTTTGGTGTTGCCTTTTTCAGCTATTTTTGGATTTTTCTATGTTTATTCTGAAAGGCACTTTATCCAGGACTGATTGAGTGTTTTTCTTTTCATCATGATTGGATGGTTTTGAATATGGTGAGCTAAGCTACAGGCAAACCTGCTTAGCTAAGGTTGGCAGTGCTTAAAGGGACAGGTTCAGCACTGCTTATCGATGGGCAAATCCACTTAGCTAGGCTACTCGTTGCTCAGCAGTCATATTTGCACAACTGTTACATCTTGTAAGCAGAGCTGTGCAATGCTTAGCATTGCTTATTTTTCATTTTATAGACTATCTGCTGTATGGCATTGATTCATCATTCATTACATATTATAAATTTGTTTACTGTCCCTGACATCCCCCAATGTACTTTCATTACATTTATTCACGTGTGACTATACTGTATGAGACACTTGTGTTTATATGGGGGTTTCACAACTTTATTAAACTGACACCTCACATCTGAACCTAATGCAGTACTCTAGTTAACAAATATATATTATTTAGTAGCTAATTATAAACATAAATGTTTATGTACTGCTTTCACATGCAAAATGCAAATTGGTTATAATGGGGATTGAACCAGCAATAGCTGTTTGTAAAGCTCTTTGTACGCTCTAATAATTGCACTATTGAAATACTGCTTATGCTGGATGTCTCCTGCTATTTAACTTCTTGTGCTGTTTAAGCTGGACTAAGCATAGCTAAGCAATGGGCACACCCACGCAGATATGCTTAAACTTTTTCGCATTTATAAAAATGTATTTATTTATTATTTATTTATTTTTATGTATTTATATTACATTTGTTGACTGGGCTAGTCTAACTGGATATATGTCCATTTTCAGTAGAGGCCTGGGGAGATAAGCTCCACGACAAACTGTTAACATAAAAAATTACAAAGAAATATAAAAAAATGAAATTATAGTAATATATACACTGACAAATCTGGTTAACAGGAAATCATTTGAAGAAGAGCTACCAAATATAATGAAAACTGGAGTTTCAAAAATGACATGGAGGTACATTCCATAATGCAAAAGAAGGCATACACTCTAGTTCAAAGTACAGGTAAAGTACATCACTTAATGGGAAAGAAAAAAAACAGAAGGTAAAAAAAATATATTTGTTGTGTTATTTCATTTGTACCCTTCAGAATATCCCTGCTAATGCTGAACCTGTTATTCTATCAACTTTCTGCTTTGTGGGATGGTTGTCCCTTTTGGCTTTGTCCACATTCCTTACTCTGACAAGTTTGGAGGTGTGCGCTATGTGCTTATATTACATCTGTTATTCTGACAAGGGTAGGGACGATTGTCCCTTCTGGCTTTGACCCAGATTTGTTATCCTGACGGGTTGGGGGTGTTACGAGCATGCTCGCTCATTTTAAATTGTCAAAAAGCAAATCTGGAGTGCAGGGAGTGTGTATATTATGACAGCTTTACTCTCACACACACCCCCTGTACTCGTACATGGAACTGTGTTCATTTTAGAGCATGGCAGCATGCCTTCATACATATGCATGGCACGCTGCCATGCTGAACAGGAACAGTCCCTGCCATGCAGGAATAACTTATTCCTGCACGGCTGCTTGCTGAATCCTAGGGAGTGTCAGAGGAATACATTAGATTCTTATATATAATTAAATTAATATGGTGGATAAATGTGCCATATTACCTTTTAGAAGAAATAATTTTAAATTCACAGCATGGATAGTTTTAATGTATTATTTATTAATGCAAATGGACTAAGTAATGGCAACAAAAGGAAATAATTAACAAGATATCTAAAATTAAATAGAGGAGACATTATATTCTTGCAAGAGACTCACTTGATAGATAAAGATATACAATATTTAAATAACATAGGTTATAAAATGTATCTTTTAACAAAAAGAGGAGAGGAACTATTATACTTTGGAGAAAATCCACTGCAATACCTAAGGTCATGGAATCCTTTATTGATCCTAAACAAATGTCTACATTTGTGATAATGGTCAGGTTAGTAAAGTCATACTATGGGAATCCTTAAACCTGCATATTAAAGATAGAATGGGAAGATGGGTCAGTAATAAAAATAAAAGAATGGAATAAGGAGATGTTAGAAATACAAGACGAAATACACAAAGCAAGGTCTGAACAACAAATACATTAGATAATACCGAAATCATTAAAATATCAATGACAAAATATCAAACAGTTTTAATGCATAAAGTGGAGATGGCTTTAAAAAAAACAAAATTGCACAGTTATACGATGACTTCAAAAACCCTACATAGATTAGTTAGTAAAAGTAAAATGTTAAGCAAAGAGGCACAAATCAATAATATCCAAAATCCTTACACTAATAAGCTAACTATACATATAGAGGAAATGCATATTTTTAAAAAATCACATGGATCTTAAGATAAAACCAATAAGCCAGATGATTATAAAATGAACAATTAAAGAAAAAAGTTACTTGTAAACTGAATGACCATCAAATATCTCAGTTGAATAAGACTATTATCCTGATAGAAGTTAAAGAAGCTTAACAAAAAGGGAAAAAAAATGTAAAGATACAGGCTTAGATGGTTTAAGCATGGAATTACATTGTCTGTTTCCAAATATTTTAAAATTACTAAGTGACATTTTCAGGATAATTCAGGGAAACAAAATAATTCCTCCTTCATGAATATTTTCTGTAATCTCACCTATATGTAAACTAACGAAAACACATAAACACCGGCAGCAGATGTACTGTGCAGGGCTCTTTCTGAGGAAAAAACATGCCATTGAAGTCTGGTCATAACTAAAATAGAAGTAGAAACAGAGTAAGTAGTCCATAGATTTCAAACACAAATAGAGAGAGAAAGAGAGAGAGTGAGAGAGAAACGTGGAGTCTTCTTCTTTTCCAAATAGTACAATTTACTCAACCATTCTTTCTGACAGATGAGAACTTTTATCTTGCAATTCAGTATTTCCTCTCTTATTTATACATGGGTTAACAAACTTCCATTGTAATCCATATTAGCATAATAACAAAAGGAGTGTTATCGGATAGATCTGAGGAGACAAGGTTCTAACCAATGAGAGGCAAGAAAATTAAAGTAGAAGACTGAAACTTGCTGTCAGAGGACTGACCTATTGAGCGTGAACATTACGTGAGCCAACTGTGAGGGACATGTAAATGAGGGCAAGAAAAGACAGAGGATGAAGGGGCGATAAGAGTGCCCAATTGGATAACATGGTGTTTGGGTTTTTTGTTAAAATGGTATGCTAATTTGGATTACAATGGAAGTTTGTTAATCTGCATATAAATAAGACAGGAAATACTGAATTGTAAGATAACAAAAGCACACATCTGTCAGAAGGAATGGTTGAATAAATGCTACAGTTTGGAAAAGAAGACTACTCTGCATTTCTCTATATCTTTATATATAAATATACCAACTCCGAAATCGCACTAAAGTGGGGAAAAGGGAAAGTTTAGGTTGGTCCTCATATAGACCTATTTTATTATTACATGTCGACTATAAAATCCTTACATTTTCACGACAAGATTAAGAGATATAGTAGAGAAATTAATAAAGATCAAACATGATTTTAGTCAATAGATTAATGTACAGTTATATAAAAAGTGTAGTAACTATCTTAGATTTAGCAAACATCTAGATTGGAACTAATTTAAAACTTTCGTGGTGCTGGCATTTTCAGAACAGTTTACTGGAATATTAAAAAAAAAACTGTACAGAGACTCCAAAGCATATATTAAAATTGGATCTTACATTTCTGAAGTACTCAGTTTAAACAAAGGCACAAAACAAGGGTGCCTCTTGAACCCTTTATTATTAGCATTAGTTATCAAACCCTTAGCTAATAGCATAAGAAGTAAAGGAAAAATTATTGGCTTCTCAATTAATAGAGACTGTCAATCTAAAATACAGCTTTTTGCAGATGATATTTTACTAACTGTAGGAGATTAAAATTATTCAAAGAAATAGATGAGGAAATTGAAAAGTTGCTGCTGAAATTTAATAGCAATAGAACTGAAACTTTAGTGATAAATCAAGTACTAGATAGTATATTTAAGGATACACATACTTGAGAAGTGAAAAAAAAATAAAATATTTGAGAATAAAAATCTATATAGATGTGAATAAGATCATTAATAATTTTGAAAGAGTAATTGAATAACTGTTACTTCTTATTAAAAATGGAATGAATGTTTTTTTTTTTTACTTTTGAGTATAGGTTACTGCTTATTAAAATTATTATACTACTCAAGATTTATATATATATATATATATATATATGTGTGTGTGTGTGTGTGTGTGTATGGGTCCCTTTCAAAACATCTAAAATCCATAGCATCTAAATTCATAACATCAAAACCATAACATCTAAAACACAAAACATCTAAAACCCATAATATCGAATTTCATAACATCTAAAATATGCATCATAACATCAAACACTACAAATCACATGAAAATAAAATCCCCATCACATTTAATGACACCAAACTACCAAACACACTTTTTACTAAGTTTCTGCAGGGGGGACAAGCCCCCCTGCACACCCCATGGAAATTAAATATACAAACTCCGGGATCGCACTACAGTGGGAACAAATTATTTTTTTTAACCCCACTGTATCATGATCACTATAAAGAACGTACACATAATTTTACTAACCTTCCATGCAGGACTAGCTTAGTCCTACATGGAAGTGGCCGTTTAGGAGCAGGGCGGCAGTAGACCATGCATATTAATGAGGCGCGCTGCCTGAGATCCTAATCTTACATGGAGCATGTAAGAGTGCAGGAGGCGTGTCTGAGAGCAGAACTGTCAGAATATACAAGCCCCCACAATGAAGAACAGCAGAAAGGCCTACGAAATGAGAGAGACCACTCATAGGTGTCCACATATCCCCACCAACATTCCCCCTGGTGTACAACAGCAAGTAAATACAAATAAAATGAACAAACCTTTTTAATTATTTTTTGAAAATCTGATTAAAGCTAACCATAAGTGTTTGGGTGCACCCATCGCTTAGCTACGGTTAATGCAGCTTAAATGGCTGATGAGGATAACAAGGAAGATATATGCAAATGAAGCAGCATAGCAATTGTGTAGGGGGCAGAGCATTCGCCTTACGAGCAGGCATTCCCAGTTTGAGTTCCACTGTAGCACATTCCATTTTTCATGGCAAAGCACATTATGTCCAATATTTTTGTTGCATAACCCACTGCAATCTGGGCCTACATATACCCCCTAATGTCAGGCTGTGTCCATATGTGGCACCTGCCTGTGTTGTAGCAAGGCAGAACAGTGCAGCTGTGCAGGAAGGTGTTGTGAGATTGTGGACCTAATGTCTGAATGTACATATGTGTACATATGTACACATATATAATATATAAAGATATATATATATATATATATATATATATATATATATATATATATATATATATATATATATCAGCATGTATGTCCACAAATATACAGATACCCATGTGTAGACATATATATGAGTACATATATACATCACATATATCTACATGTCTACATCTATGCAAACACACACACAAACATATATGTATGTAAATACATGTCCCCTATATTACTACCACTATGATGCATGCTATGTGCGAGACAACAGCACACATAGCAATACACACAGATATCTACAGCTGACAGTGTGTGCAACATGGACGGGTATGTCACATGTTAATTCCTTGTTGGGACCACATTGCCCTTGTCTGTGAAGTATGCACTGGGAATATGGGGAAGTATGGCAGGTATATTTGTAGAGGTGCTCATGGTTGGTAGATATAGAGGACAGTCTACAGGGGTGGTATGTGGCACATGTGGTGGGTAAACATCCTGGATGGTGTGTGTGTGGTCTGTGATGTGGATGCCCCATGGGCCCCAATATGGGCACAATAGGAGCAAGCCTCCCACCCACTGCTACTCACAACAGCAGTCCATGTCCTGAAGGTGCCTGGCCTGGAGGCTGAGCAGGGGAACATGTTTTCCCTGTGAATGTGTACTGGGTGCTTCAGAGTGATGTAGCACATCCCACATGTGTCTGTGGAGCCCAGTATGGAACAGACACTGGACATGACCTCAGGGGACAGGATCATGTCTGTGTGTGCCCCAGGGGGACAACATCCCTTGGGTTGGTTCCACCTGATGGTATTGCTGGACCAGTACATGTGGAGGCCCCAGGTTGGGACTCACATGTGATGTGGCCAGATAACATGGGCAGATGGGTTTGGAGAGGTGGTTCTGCTGGCCAATAGTACATATACATGTTATTGTGTCACTGTTATAGAACATATGTTGATAGTAATAATCTACACAATCCCCGAACATGTCCAACAGCATGCATAGATATCCCCAATAACACAGAATGTCAGATGTGCAGCAATCACAAAGCAGCCATACCACAGGCATATATGGAACCATAGTGGCCCTGACAATGGCATGCAGGTGAATAGTCTATAACAGACCAGCAATGATAGTGCCAACACAGGGCACATGGCTACAATCACATAGCAGAAAGTGTGGTACAATACAATATCTGCCCCACTGGTAGGTAAGCTGTACCATACCTAATGAGTTGTGTGTACAGGTGGGGGGGGTGACAGAGATGTGTATTACAAACTGTGGTAACCTTGCTGTATGAGTTGCTCAGACCTGTTTCCATCTTTATGTCTTTCAGCCAAGATGTCATATGCACACTTGCCTACCTATTCGACAGCTGAGAATGAAGTGCTCATCACACACTTAATCCAGCACTACCCAGTGCTGTTTGGCAGGGCTGCCCATGTCCAGCAGGAGCAGACCACCCTGTGGAATGACCTAGTCCACAGGGTCAATGATGTTGGACTGCACAAACACAGTTATGAGCAGGTCTGGCATCATTGTACTGACTTGCTTTGCAATGCCCATCAGCATGCTGCTGCAGTCCTGCCCATATGGCCAGCCACCACCCACCAGACACCTTTGTGGAGGTGGGTGGCACCCACACACCAGCCGATGAGCATGCAGGTAAGGACACAGGGCACATCAGCAGACTACTGTCGTGTATACATCCGCATTGGTACAGGTAGATCATTCATATCTGACATGTCATAGATATATTGTGTTGCTGCATAGTAGTGATAAACAGATGTGCAGATGTGGTAGTATTGTGGAAATGTACAGTTGATGTATTGTAATACTGCACCTACCCTGTAGCACTGCCACAGGTGTGCCCACTGACATTACATCTCTCATCCTCTTATGTAGGTCCCTCCGGAATACCACCAAGGCAGTAGCCTGTAGCTGATGAGTATGGTTTATGTAGATGCTTGCTAATACACCGGGCATGCAATGGCGATGGTATATTCCATGTAGACATCTAACACACCTACACTGAATGCATGCTGTACATGTGCATGTATTGTTGCTGTGAAATGCAAGGGTATGTCAGACACCTGCATGATAACTAACATCCTGTCATTGTGGAATATGTCCACAGGGAGTAACATAATGGTGGGAGACATGGCCTACATTAGGGACATGTTCAGAACAACACCCATATACAGTGCAACACCAGTGTACATAACTGTAGGACAATGGCAACTGCTGTAGAGATACACTATGGCATAAGGCATTACAGTAGGCCACATTATCAGCTGGGGCTAGGCTGTAACATGTGGTTTTTAATGTATGGGACACTGCAAAGTGACACGTGTAGGGCTTACTTGTCATGCATCTGCAAAAAGGCTGAAGGAGGGGGGTGTCAGCATAACACACCAGTGCATTGCAGCAGGGATCCTAAGGATGCTGGGAATGGCTCTATCTGCACATAGTCAGGGTCAGAACCTGTGGCAGCCATAACCCTACCCCCACAGCAATAGTGATGGCAGTGTGTGAACACCATGGGATGCGCACATGAGTAGACTTTGCAATCATGCAGAATAAGGGGACATGTGTAGGGCAGACTGTACATGCACTGGCAAATGCAGATGGCCTATGCTTATATACCCCTTCCAGGAGTAGTGACTGCTGTTGTACATACAAGAGGTGTGATAAACCATCATGATAAGGGTGTGCACACATATGCCCACACGGTGTGTATGCATCGCAGTCAGCAACTGCACACCTAACACAATCCGTAGACACTGCATGTGAAAGTACAGGGCATATGTCATATATCAGGCTCATGTACTGCTAAGATATTCTGTGATGTGGTCCCATGGCAGATCAAGGATTGGTGCGTCAAATCAATAAAGGTGTGTACACCCCCCATAGCCAAGGTATGCTTTGATGGTTGTCAGTGTAAGAGTACTTGATTGGTCATACATGGTCCTCTAATGTTGAGAGATGTGCATCAGACATAAGGTATTCACAAATTACATCTGTCCACATATCATACCAGGTATGTGTTGCTGGAAAACATAGGGGCTATGAGCATTAAAGCTGACATAACTGACACAGTAGTACACATGCAGCAATGGGCCGTACACCTGTGAGGAGTGGTGCACAGTACATGGCAGGATGCAGAACGGGTGCACAGAAATACCGTGTTCATGGGCGCAGTGGTATCCAGGGGGAGGGGCTTCACCTAGTGACACAGCACATGCATCACACACATGAATACTGCTGCCAGCATGGATTGACTGTAGCTGCACTGCCTGCTGCCGGGTACCATATGTTATGCATGTTGACAAAAGGGTAATAGGAGGACTGTGTGTACTTTCATTGTGCAACCTCACCTGTATATGTGTGCATGTCCTGGTGAGTAGTAAGTTTGTCTGTAGGGTCACTCTGCTGAAGTGGGAGGAGGTTGATGCATTAGGATGCTTGTGTGCATGTGTGTGTGTGTTTGTGTGGCTGGCCATGTATGCACATGTGTGATTGTGGGGTGTTCATGCAGCAGTACCTCCCTCTGGGATCATGCAGTACATGTACATGGACTGCCACATTACACACAAGGATTACCTGTTGTGTGTAATCACATGACAGCTGATAGTATAATATGGTCTGTAGCATGGAACAGGCATCCAGAGGGAAGGCAGACACCAGGTACATCCTTAATATCGCATTCAGCAAAGAGGTCACCTACAACCCACGTATGCAGCACTACAGATGCATTGGGGAAGTACTAGTCAACACCAGAGAATGTATCCAAATATTACAGTTGTCGCATGATAGGCTAAAGGAGCAGCATATCTTGGCATGTACTGAGCATTACATACACATGACACACCAGTGCGTGATATTATGGATAGAACATAGTAGCCTACACATATAGGGGCCATGCTCATGATGTCCAGATATATACAGGGTGAACACCAAATGACAGCATGAGGCCATCTATAACCACTACACACAGGTCAGGCAGGTAATGTAGTAACAGGTCTTGTGTTTTGACCGCTTGTGTAGGCATTTCGAGGACTGATATGTTAATGAGTGGTATCAATGTGTGTATGTTAACAAGTGTGATGCAGGATGGGGTACACATGGACATATACGTGGGACTGTCTTTAAAGTCACAGACAGGTAGGTATTATGGAGGTCTGTGTGTGTGTGTGTGTGTGTGTGTGTGTGTGTGTGTGTGTGTGTGTGTGTGTGTGTGTGTGCTGTTAGGCAATGCTGTACAGGTTTTAAAGTGCATTTATTGTTGTCCCCCACAGGGGGCGAGGTGGGTCAGGGTCCATCTTGCATGCAATCTGATTTTGGTGTCCATACAGACACTGAAGATGATGATAGTACTGTTGAGGCACAGGTAGGGTTGTCAGGGGCTGACACTGCACCATCATTTGACATTCCCCTTTTAGCCACCCCAACCGTACACACAGTTTCATGCCTATGCATACCTCATCACCAGTGGCCAT
Organism: Protopterus annectens; assembly: GCF_019279795.1. NCBI lineage: Eukaryota > Metazoa > Chordata > Ceratodontiformes > Protopteridae > Protopterus > Protopterus annectens. Next base: position 537,977,419 of record NC_056738.1, on the reverse strand, counting down.
AGCGAAGGGACAGCTGGCATTTGGTGGCAGTGCACAGGAAAGTGTAGTAACCATGCCTACTGTGTCTGGTTGCAGCAGGCATAGCCGGTTGTCCGTCAGGGCACCACATAGGCAGATGTCCCAGGGTGCTCCTGGTAGGGCCACTGGACATCATGCCCCTGGCAGAGGTGACATAGCTGCTACCAGCAGGTGCATGTTTCAGGCTGTCATGGTGGCACAGGCACATATGGAATGTTACACCAGACAGGGAATGAGGCTGCAGAGGGCTGCTCCCACATCTGTAAGCGACAGCATCCATGAACTGTCTGGCATCATCCTTAGTTATACCGTGCTCAAGGATAGATGGCATGGTGAGATGATGGCCCTCATTGGCCATGGTGTGTCCGTACTTGAACGTGTGGTGGGGGTGTGGTGACTGCCACGTGGACATAGGCCAGCAACACCAACAGCTAGCAGTCAACATGGATGTGCTAGAACTCCAAGGGGCTCCTGTAGTTGCAGTACCAGCCCTGGCATTGGGGGGGGTGCAGTCCACACCACACTACAGCAGGCCACGTGTACGTGGTCCTGGCCAGTCCCAGGATGGACCTGGAACCAGCGGACATTTGTCATCAGCAGGTGAAAGTAGCACATTGAGGCCTGTACCTGGACATGCCCATGGAAACCCTGGCAGGCACAGTCCACATGTCTGTGGCTGGAGGCGTTGAACTGCACACCCTGCCAGGTATGGTCTGCAGCTGTCCATAAACACCTACGTAGGGCAGCCACATGGCAGAACTGTGTGCATGCATACCCACACACTTTACAAACACACCTAGGGCAACCCCATACCTACACACACCACAGCACCACGCCCAGCTCACAACAGTACACCCCTCACCTACACACATGTTGTCAAATGTATGGCCCACCCTCAGACCCTTGCAAACCAACATCACACTCTGTGCATATGATGATACCTGTGCCACATCCCTGTCATCCATACCATTAATGCAGGGTCAGGCTAATATGGTTCTGATGCACATGGTGACTGTACTACAGTGTACCACAGTACTGCAGTATAACATGTTGTAAGGAGTAAAGTGTAATGCATATATGTCAGGTACTGTTGCCATCCAGCAATGTTGCATTATAGCTGTTAGTAACACTGGTTGAGTGCAGTCCCTATAATGTTATCCATTTTTGTTGTAGGTGTACATGTGTCAGCATGAGGATGGTCTGCAGTCATATTCCACAATGGGGTATGGCACTGTGGCGACACCATGGCTGTGACATATCTGGGGTACAGTTGAACACATGTCACAGGTTACTAAAATGGTTATTGCCTGTGACACATGGACAGGTGATCCACTGGGGTGTGTATACCTTGCAACCTGATGTAGATCCAGCCACATACATGCACACTGTTACTTGGCAACACTGAGACTAGTCCCCTACCTAGCTATGTAGTGATACTGAAATGTGTGGCTTACATTGCACACACCACACAGCGTTTAGGGTGAGGTGTGTCCCAGGTTACATGTTACATCCAGAACATCCTCAGACATGTACAGTATGCTGATGAGGGATGTAATGGGTGTATATGGACAATACGTAGTGTGACATACCTTCATATACATGTTAGCAGACACATAACAGGCAGACACACATCTGGGAGACCAGGGCCTATCGCTGCTAACTAACTTGTCCATGTGTTCAATGTGTTACAGGTAGGCTGCACACAGCACATGCATAACTGGCCTGGAATGTGGTATCAGTTACCTGTATTGTTGATGGTGACAGTGGTAACCATAATGTGGTACATGGAACATATACCAGCTGTACCTTGGTGTAATGACAGTGTACACAGCACCCACATCCCCCAGTGGATTTTGTACTCCCTGAAACCCATAATGACACTCTGACATACCCACCATCAACATTGGCTGTGACTGGGATAAAACCCATAGTATACCCCAACAGTGGTACTACAGGGATATGCATCTAATGCACATGCCACATGCGTAGTAGGGTGTTGCATTGTCATGCCTCACCTATGGGCAGCAACAACAACACTATATATACTATTGTGTGGCAATGGGTATTGTAATAGGTGTATGTGGCCTCAGAAAGCTGCGCCCTACAGAGATACGGACATGCACACACACACACACACACATGGCAGAACACAAGGGGTATCCCTTGCCTATCAACCCATTTTTACAATACTGTTGTGCTGGTACTACAAAGCTCATGTAGCCAGTATGTGGAGAAACTTAGCAGAGTACAAGTAATGTCTCATACAGCAGCAGCCACAACTGATTATGGCAATGGGTGTTGCGTTGGTTGTGAAAGCCCTCATGGAATTTCCAAGTATAGGTGTGCTAACACACAGCCACTGCTATACTCAGTCATGCACATGTACACATGTGTCAGTACAGGGGTGCATTGTTGCAGGTGGTCATAGCTATGTACCTAGCTATTGTTCAAGGAGAGTTGGGTTGTTTAGGGGTTGTGTGTACAGTGGTAACCTGCCACCTGCTAAGTGGCAGCAGGCACTCTATCAACAGACACTACTGTGGTGACCCTCAGGGTGAGAATGACATGCATCAGCCAATCCTCCAGGTGCCTCCTGCACATGGCCACTGAGGTAATCAAGTTGACATGTATAAGCACCCGTACGTTTCCCCATAGCTTAACACCGCTTAGCTTCACGCAAACCTGCTTAAAGCTGCTCAAAACTGCCTTAACCTCTCTGTATCCAACAGCCCTTGTTCTGCCCAGCAGCAAAGTGAACAGCCCTTGAAGGTCTTGAACCCAGGACTCTGTACATTGAAGTCACAACACTTAACCACTATGCCATGACCACTGTGAAGATAGCTGCTGTTTTACCAATATAGCTGTCAATACACATATTGAGTAGTATTGAACAATTGCCTTTAGTTACTAAATTGTGTAGCCCTTGTTATTAATATGACTGTTGCATCACATATGTTGCTTTACCATAATGTGCATATAGCAGATACATACAGTGAGATACAGCTGGGAGGGTATACACAACCATGAGGTTTACTCATGACAGGAATATGGTTGCATACATGTAATAGGTCTATATATGTCTAAATGTACATACACATGTATACTCATACATATGTCTGTATACACATCTGTATAGTGCTACATATCTATGGCGATGTGTACATCTCTTCGTATGTACATATAATATATATATATATATATACACATATATATGTATATATAGATATACGTATATGTATATATAGATACATATGTCTACATAGCTATATATGTATGCACATCCTATGTGTACAGATATGCCTAGTTATGTTAGTATATATGTAGATATCTATAACTATATGTGCATACATATCTATTCTGATATACCTACTACTGTCAATAAATATGCAGATATCCATACGCATATGTGCATATGTAACCCTATCTGTATATGTGTAGACATATATTGCTTTGTATATGTATATAGCTGGGTACTGATATATATATATATATATATATATATATATATATATATATATATATATATATATATGTACATATACATATCCATCTATATATGTCGATATGTATATGTGTATATATCTATATAGATATCTGGATAATTATATATACATATATTAGCACCACATGTCCTGAACATGGAGAGTAGCCCTACTTCAGACCCTATAGTCCCAACTTCATAGTGCAAGGGTATGTCAGGTGTGTATAGCAGATATATGTTTAGACTATTGCTACTGTAATAGGGATTGTCTTCACAGATTTAGTTTGTGTGGGAGGTCACATCTGCTTTTAACATGTGTGCCATTGTCTACTGACAGACATGCTAAGGACATCATAGTACAGTACTGCTGCTAGCACGTAATGCTGCTGTGGACTACAGCAGAGATATTGACTAATATATGTGTACATACTGACACACTCTGGACAGTCCAGAGGTATACACAGAACCCCTTAGTGCAAGACATGTGGACCAAGCCTGACAATGTGGATGTTAACAACCATGTAGATGGGTATAACACATAACGAGTGGTATACATTTGCCCCCATAGGTTATGCATTCACACACCACTGTCTGTCCTGACACATAATAACTGCTGTTACAGGGCTGCCATGGCCACATACTACCACTAGATATTGACAAACAGCTGTACAACATCTCATTGCTCTGTATGACATACATGACTGTTAAGGGAGGACCGGCAGCAGTACATCTGGCAAGTATCTGGACATGACATCCCATTGGGTATGTACACTAAGCTGCTAGGCATGTAACAAAGCACTGGGCAGACAACAGGCAGACTGGCTCAACACTGGCCTACATTTCCTATGGGGGAATGCACATGTGCCTGCATATATAGCAGGCTCTACAGTCATGTCACAGCACAGAGTATGATACATCAGTGTGAAAGTGTATAACCACAGCTAATAAGAACACAGCCACAGCCACGTATGGTAAGCTAGTGTAATATTATAGTATATGGACTATCTGTTCAACACCATCCTCATATGTACCAGGAGCAGTACAACTTTCGCCAATAAGACCAATACGCCACAGGATACTAGACTTTAATTCACGTAAAGCACTTTTCGTCTGCTCGATGATGAAGTGATGAAGTCTGCTTTTCGAGCAGACAAAAAGCGCTTTACGTGAATTAAAGTCTAGTATCCTGTGGCGTATTGGTCTTATTGGCGGAAGTTGTACTGCTCCTGGTTCCTTTTTGGTTTTCTCAGTTTGTGTTTAAAGGATTAGTGAACCATCCTCATATGTGCCACTCACACACTAACCCTACATATACTGGGCTGCTACACAGTGTGGTCTGATGCCTGTCTGTGGTATGGGACATGTGTTTAACATGCAGTGGAGCACCATGTAACATCAGATAGAACAGGACCAGGAACAATTACATCTACCACAGTCTTTACACAGGCCACAGTACATATTGACAATATACACACTTTCAACATTCACCTTATGTACACAGACCTCAGTACTGTACACACAACCACAGAATGTCCAGGTTATGTCATCAAATATAACCCCTATTATACATAACATGTAGGGTTGCCACCTTTTCAAATGGTCAAAGTGGGACATTTTCGGTACAAACATCAGATTTTACAGGCCGACACATACCCACGGTCAGTACAAAGGATAGAACTTAAATTTTTTGCCTAAATAAAAGCTTATTCTTGTAGCATTTTAGTTGCTTATTCTGTTTCTTATAACATTTAGGTATTTTAGATACAGAATAACTGTTTTATGCAACTATTACATAAAATATAGGAAATAATTTTGTCCTAAAATCTCAGGACATTTGCCATTTTTTAATTTTTTGTCAGGACACAACTGCCCAAAGAAGGACTGTCCCTTGCAAAGTGGGACAGGTGGTAACTCTAATAACATAAGTAGCAGTCTGATATCTCACTGGCTTGTTATTAGATATGATGTCACTAATTATGGTTTACAGCAGATATGCACCTCTTACTGCATGAAATATGTTCAAAGGTTGACAGAGTTTTGGCTGGAGGCACATACACAGGGCCAATTTTGACATGTTGCTGTGATAGCCTCATACATTTACTGTTGTAACAAGGTTTGTTGCAACATATGTATTATGAGGGATATGAAGTCAGTAACTCTCACGGCTGTCACCATCTACTACCCTTAAGGCTGAATAACACACCTGATACTCTTGTTATAGGTGACTCTATTGTCAGACACACTGACATCCCGCTCACCAGGCTGAATAAAGAGAAGGTCATGGTGAGCTGCCTGTCGGGTGCTAGGATCTGACACATAACGCAAGCACTCAGGTCACTCCAAAGCAAATACAAATATGACTCAGTCATTGCACATGCTGGTGTGAATGTCATGAGACATACCTCCCTGGACTACATGGAAAGAGACATAGAGGAGCTCTCTGATCATGTAGCCCAGGCTGGTATGACCCTGACCTTGAGCAGCATCTTACCATCACCTAGAATGATGCCACAGTACAAAGACAAAATGATCGATTTTAACAATTGGCTAAAATTTTGGTGTCATTCAAAGGGGATCCAGTGTCTGTCAGCCTGGGATGACATGCTCGACAAGCCACGTTGCTTCACTAGGGATGGCTTGCACCTGTCACCACTGGGATTTTGGATATTGGAAAAGGCTCTTGCTACCCCCCTAGTGCCTTTTTTAGTCAAGGCTCAAAAGTCAAACCCACCCCCATAGACAGCACAAGGAACAAGAAACTAAGGGTAATGCTGCTAAATGCCAGAAGTCTTAACCTCAAGATGCACGCACTCGAAGCTCTCCTCAGTATGGAGAACATTGATATCTGTGCAATGACAGAAACCTGGTTCAAGGCTCCAGAGAGCACCACAGCACTACCAGGCTATACCTCATATCATGCTTTTCGGCCCCAAAACCCGGACCGAACCACAAAAGGAGGGGGAGTTTCCATATTTATCGAGGATATCCACACCTCCAGGTTAGTGGCATTGCACGAAGTATCAGAGACCATCCATGTGCAACTAACAGTGGGCAAGACTGCTTTTCAGTTTATAGCATCCTACAGACCACCCTCTCAAATTCAGGCATCCCACTCAGCTTCCCTGAAAACATTGGAGAACATGAAGATCTCTCCGAACACCATTATATTGGGTGACTTCAACTACCCAAACATTGACTGGGAGCACTACTCAAGCCCCAGCACCTTAGCCCAAAGATTCCTGGAAATTATAAACTCAAATGCTGTGGAACAACTAGTCACTGCTCCCACAAGAGGGGACAACATACTAGACCTGATCATTACCAACATGGGGACTTTATGCTCCACACCAGAAGTATATCCCTCATTGGTAAGATCAGACCATAAATTAATTTCACTGGATGTCCACATCCCGACCCCACCCCCAGCCCAGAAAACCACAGTGAAAAACTTCTCAAAAGTGAACTTCTCACTTCTCAAAACCGAAGTGGAATCCTTCAAGGCCCCAGGGCCAGTGGAAACTACGGCCCAAACTGCAGAATCCTATATAAATGCATTCTACGGACATCTCCAGGAATGCATGGATCATGCTATCCCAAACAAAACCAAGACCCAATCATCCAAAGGCAGGTGTCCGGTCTGGTGGACCCCTGCCATAAATAAACTGTACAACAGAAGGAGGAAGCTACTACATGATAGAGCAAAATCCCCAATAGGGAAGGCATCTCTGATCAGTACTAACAAAAAATTATGATCCCTCATTAAATCCTCCAAGGCCAGCTTTGAGAGAAAAACTGCACAGGACACCAAAGACAATCATAAGGCTTTTTTCAGTTATGTTAGAAACCTGGGATGCAACTCCCAGACTTGTTCTGAGTTGATTCTAAATGACAAAAAATACACTGAACCCACAGACATCGCCAATATCCTGGCAGACAAGTTCAGTGCAAACTTCTCCACCCCCTACCCCCCAAAAGAGCAAGTATCTATCCCGGCAGAGGGCTGCCTCCCAAACATCTCAGATGCCCAGGTGAAGGATGCCCTCTCCAAAGCAAAAAACACTGCTTCCATGGGACCACCAGGTTGTGTCCTACATGAACTCCAAGAGGAACTAATCCCTCAAATAAAACAGCTATACAATCTCAGCCTCACTACAGGATATGCGCCCACAGAATGGCGTACAGAAACAGTGGTCCCACTCCACAAAGGTGGAGCCTCTACGGACCCTGGAAACTATCGCCCCATAAGCCTGACTAGCTTAGTCTGCAAGGCTATGGAGAGGATCATCATGGAGCTCATAAACAAAGACATTGGGGACCTACAGACACTAGATCCTACCCAGTTCGACTGTGCCAAGGGCAGATCCTGCCTTTTGAACCTGGTTGACTTCTTTGAAACAGTCACCAAAGCCATAGATGAAGGGAAAGTAGTCCACACAGCCTATCTGGACCTTGCAAAGGCATTTGACACAATACCCCACTCGGGCATCATAGATAAGCTATTCAGCTTAAATATAAACCCCTATGTTACAAGATGGGTCGCAAACTGGCTCAAAGACAGAACCCACAGAGTGAGAGTTGCTGGAGCCATGTCAGACTCGAAACCGGTCACAAGTGGCATCCCACAGGGTTCTGTCCTGGGACCACTCTTGTTCGGTATATACTTTTCCGAGGTACAGTCAAACATGGGAGGACTATGCCTCATCAAGTTCGCAGACAGCTGCAAACTGGGCACCATAATCAACTCTCCAGCTGACACAAACATCCTTCAAAAAGGTCTCACAGAGACAGATAACTGGTGCCAGTGCCATGGTTTAAAGCTAAATGCCAAAAAACGTATAGTAATACCCTTTGGCAAAAACAATGTGCCCACAAATTACCACATAGGTGGAAACCCATTAAGTACAGAGAAAGTTATTAGGGACCTGGGGACCCAAGTTGATAGCAATCTCTCCTTTGAAAACCACATTGCCAAAGTGGTTAGAAAACCCTTCTACATAGCCCACCTCATCACGAAGGGTTTCACATCTAGATCAAGAGAGGTAATTGTGCCCCTTTATTCATTCATCAGGCCCATCATAGAATACAATGCCCCTTTTGGGATGTACCTTACCCGACACCTGCAGCAATTAGAAAGACCCCAAAAGTATCTCACCAAGAGGATCAAGGGTCTCAAACAGATGCCATATGCTGCTCGGTTAAAAAACTCCAGCTCTACTCAGTTGCATACCGCCTACTTCGAGGTGATCTATGCCTGACATACAAAGCTATGTCAAATCCAGAATTAATGGACATGCTCCACCTCAGTAAATCTAAATACCTTAGAGCCACACGCTCGAGGGACTTGAACCTCAGCACAGAAATAAATAGAACTTGCTGGAAAAAAAAATCTCTTGTTTTCCCGCCTTACTGAACTAGAGTAGTCCAGTTTCAGAGTTGCTGATCCCTGGGCTTTGTTTTTAGTTCCTGTTACTGATCCATTGCCTTATTAGGAGGGAGGGAAGTTTCTTTGCTTACCAGTGGGAGTGGGAAGCACTGAGCGGCCTTTTTGTCCGATTTGGTGAAGTTTCAGCCAGAAACTAGTAGTCCATTGGTCGTTTTGGGTCAATTCCTAGCTCCTTTCAGCCCCCTGCTATAAAACACACTTAACGCGCGTTTTCCAGCTTGTACCAACTCAGCACAGATCCTCGTGGTGGCCTGCAGAGTGATCCAAGCAGCAGAGAGCTAAAAGAGTGACTTTCTACCAGATATAAGTATTTTTGTGGCTTTCCCACTGTTATTAAGCTAGCGACTGCATTTCGCCTGTTTTGCTGCTACTTTAAGTGATTTCTGCATTTTACACTGTTTATTGCACTTTAAGTTACTAATTGTTGCAAATTGTTTCTGTAGGCTACACACTAAAGTGCGCTAGCCGATTTACAGCATTTATAGCATTTACTGTCTGTTTTTTTCCTTGTCTCTGTAAAAAAAAAAAAAAAAATCTCTTGTTTTCCCGCCTTACTGAATTAGAGTAGTCCAGTTTCAGAGTTGCTGATCCCTGGGCTTTGTTTTTAGTTCCTGTTACTGATCCATTGCCTTATTAGGAGGGAGGGAAGTTTCTTTGCTTACCAGTGGGAGTGGGAAGCACTGAGCAGCCTTTCTGTCCGATTTGGTGAAGTTTCAGCCAGAAACTAGTAGTCCATTGATCGTTTTGGGCCAATTCCTAGCTCCTTTCAGCCCCCTGCTATAAAACACGCGTTTTCCAGCTTGTACCAACTCAGCACAGATCCTCGTGGTGGCCTGCAGAGTGATCCAAGCAGCAGAGAGCTAAAAGAGTGACTTTCTACCAGATATAAGTATTTTTTGTGGCTTTCCCACTGTTATTAAGCTAGCGACTGCATTTCGCCTGTTTTACTGCTACTTTAAGTGATTTCTGCATTTTACACTGTTTATTGCACTTTAAGTTACTAATTGTTGCAAATTGTTTCTGTAGGCTACACACTAAAGTGTGCTAGCCGATTTACAGCATTTATAGCATTTACTGTCTGTTTTTTTCCTTGTCTCTGTAATAAAACAAAAAATCTCTTGTTTTCCCACCTTACTGAACTAGAGTAGTCCAGTTTCAGAGTTGCTGATCCCTGGGCTTTGTTTTTAGTTCCTGTTACTGATCCATTGCCTTATTAGGGAGGAGGGAAGTTTCTTTGCTTACCAGTGGGAGTGGGAAGCACTGAGCAGCCTTTCTGTCCGATTTGGTGAAGTTTCAGCCAGAAACTAGTAGTCCATTGGTCGTTTTGGGCCAATTCCTAGCTCCTTTCAGCCCCCTGCTATAAAACACGCTAAACACGTGTTTTCCAGCTTGTACCAACTCAGCACAGATCCTCGTGGTGGCCTGCAGAGTGATCCAAGCAGCAGAGAGCTAAAAGAGTGACTTTCTACCAGATATAAGTATTTTTTGTGGCTTTCCCACTGTTATTAAGCTAGCGACTGCATTTCACCTGTTTTACTGCTACTTTAAGTGATTTCTGCATTTTACACTGTTTATTGCACTTTAAGTTACTAATTGTTGCAAATTGTTTCTGTAGGCTACACACTAAAGTGCGCTAGCCAATTTACAGCATTTATAGCATTTACTGTCTGTTTTTTCCTTGTCTCTGTAATAAAACAAAAAAATCTCTTGTTTTCCCACCTTACTGAACTAGAGTAGTCCAGTTTCAGAGTTGCTGATCCCTGGGCTTTGTTTTTAGTTCCTGTTACTGATCCATTGCCTTATTAGGAAGGAGGATAGTTTCTTTGCTTACCAGTGGGAGTGGGAAGCACTGAGCGGCCTTTTGTCCGATTTGGTGAAGTTTCAGCCAGAAACTAGTAGTCCATTGGTCGTTTGGGCCAATTCCTAGCTCCCTTCAGCCCCTGCTATAAAACACGCTAAACACACGTAAAGCGATTTGAAGCTGAGTTACCACTGTTGCACACAAGAGCAGCAGCGGTTAAACAAGGTTAAACTATTTGGGCCATCTAAATTCCACTCTTCCAATTTTCCCTTAGAACTACCTTCCTCGAGCTGTACTGCTGATCTAACCAGCATATCCTATAACTGAAAAGTTCATCTCTACTTGATTCCCAAGTAGACTATTCTCTATCTGTAAAGCCTAGCACTTACTCCTACAGTACTTGCACCTTGATAAAGCACTCTTATTATAGATAGTACCCCACCAGCCTAAAACCCACTTCCCGGAGTCCTTTGAAAGTCTCTTTATCTATTACTTCTAGTATGTCGAGGGATCAGTTGCTAGTGTCCTCTCCAGCTCAACTGGTGAACCTGGGAATATTGAGGCAATGTTACAATTGCCTCATGTACACTGAACAATCCTCTCCTTCTCCCACAAAACACAAATACATGCGAGAGATGCAACTATACGGCCAAACTGGAGGCTGAGCTCTCTCAACATAGGACTGGCAAGACCAGACAGAAGGAGAAGGTAACCACACACAATACATACCCAGTCACACATGGTACCATCACAACTTCAAATCATACACATACTCACACAAAGACATACTCAGAGGCTCTGATCAAAAATTTACCAAAACAGCAGAGGCCACCAAAGCAGACACCCAAACAACTACCACATCACGACCCAACACATGCAACACATAGACCACACAGTCAGAGTGTCAAACAGTCACAGCCCTTAAGGCCAAACAAAATGCCAGACACACTTGTCATTGGTGATTCCATAGTCAGACACACTGACGTCCCGCTCACCAGACTGAGTAAAGAGAAGGTCACAGTAAGCTGCCTGTTGGGCGCTAGAATCCGCCACATAACGCAAGCACTCAGGTCTCTCAACAGCAGGTACAAGTATGACTCAGTCATTGTCCACGCTGGTGTCAACGACCTGAGACGTACCTCCTTGGACTACATGAAAAGGGACATCGAGGAGCTCTCTGATTATGTAGCCCAGGCAGGTATGACCCTGACCTTGAGCAGTATCCTACCTTCACCTAGAATGATGCCACAATACAGTGATAAGATGATCAGCTTTAATAATTGGCTTAAATTCTGGTGTCATTCAAAGGGATCAATGTCTGTCTGCCTGGGATGACATGCTGGACAAGCCACGCTGCTTCGAAGGGACGGCTTGCACCTGTCACCCTGGGCTTCCGGATATTGGCAAAGGCTCTTGCCACCCCATAGTGCCTTTTTAGGCAAGGCTCAAATTCTAAACCTACCACCCTAGAACACCAAAAGGAAAAAACTAAGGGTAATGCTGCTCAATGCCAGAAGTCTCAATCTCAAGATGCACGATTTCGAGGCCCTTCTCAATATGGAGAACATCGATGTCTGTGCTGTGACAGAAACCTGGTTCAAGGCTCCTGAGAGCACCCCAGCACTAACAGGTTTCACCTCATATCATGCGTGCCCCAAAATCCGGACAACACCAAGAAAGGAGGGTGTCCATATTCATAAAGGACACCCACACCTCAAGGTTGGTGGCAACGCGATGCATCGGAGACCATCCAGGTGCAATTAACAATAGGCAAGACTGCTCTGCAATTTGTAGCATGTTACAGGTCACCCTCTCAAACTCAGGAACCTCACATGGTCTTCCTGAAAACATTGGAGGGGATAAATGTATCTCCAAACACCATCATACTAGGTGACTTCAACTACCCTAATATAGACTGGGAACACTACTCAAGCCCGAACACTCTAACCCAAAGATTCCTGGAGTTCATAAACTCAAATGCCATGGAACAACTAGTCACCATCCCCACAAGAGGAGAAAACATACTTGATCTCATCATCACGAACATGGGATCAAAATATTCAACACCGGAAGTATACCCCTCACTGGTGAGATCAGATCATAAACTAATCTCGCTGGAGGTCCTCATCCCGCCCACCTGAAACAAAAAGACCACAGTGAAAAACTTCTCAAAAGCCGATTTCACACTTCTAAAAACTAGTGTGGTCTCCTTTAAGGCCCCTGAGCCAGTGGTAAACATTACTCAAGCTGCTGAATCACTTACAAATGCCTTCTACCAGCACCGACAGGACTGCATGGATCAGGCAATCCCAAACAAAACTAAGACTCTCTGTACCAAAGGCAAGCGTCCAGTCTGGTGGACCCCAGCCATAAACAATCTCTACAACAAAAGGAGGAAGCTACTACAAGATAGAGCAAAATCCTTGAAAGGTAAGACACCTTTGATCATTATAAGTAAAAAACTAAGAGCTCTCATAAAATCATCCAAGGCAAATTTTGAGAGAAAAATCGCCAAGGACTCTAAAGAGAATCATAAGGCCTTCTTTAGCTATGTTAGAAACCTAGGAGGAAACTCCCAGATATGCTCAGAATTAGTTCAAAATGATGTGAAAATTACTGAACCTACACACATTGCCAACATACTGGCTGACAGGTTCAGTGCAAACTCCCAAAGGAGAGATATCTATTCCAGAGGATTGTAGCCCCCAAACATCTCCAACGCCCAGGTGAGAACTGCCCTCACTAAGGCAAAACACAGCATCCATGGGACGGATGGTGTCCCGGCTGTGTGCTTCACAACTCAACGAGGAATTAAACCCACAGTTAGGACAGCTGTTTAATCTTAGCCTCACCTCAGGATCATACCCAAGGAGTGGTGCACGGCAACTGTGGTCCCACTTCATAAGGGCGGTGCCTCCACAGACCCTGGAAATTACCACCCCATTAGCTTGACAAGCCTTATCTGCAAAGCCATGGAGAGGATCATAATGGAACTCATAAATAAAGACATAGGGAACTTGCAGACTTTGGATCCAACCCAGTTTGGCTTTGTCAAAGGCAGATCCTGCCTCTTAAACTTGGTTGACTTTTTGAGACAGTCACCAAGGCCATTGATGAGGGAAAGGCAGTCCATACAGCCTACCTCGACCTGGCAAAGGCCTTGACACAATACCCCACTCAGGTATCATCGAAAAACTCATCAGCTTGAATGTAAACCCATACATCACAAGATGGGTTGCAAACTGGCTAAGTGACAGAACCCACAGGGTCAGAGTTGCTGGAGCCATGTCAGACTCAAAGCCTGTCACAAGTGGTGTCCCATAGGGCTCAGTCCTGGGTCCACTCTTGTTCGGCATCTACTTTTCTGAAGTACAAGCAAACACAGGAGGGTTATGGCTGACAAAGTTTGCAGATGACTGCAAACTGGGCCATAGTCGAAAACACATCTGACACAGATATCCTCCAGAAGGGCCTCACAGAAACGGATAACTGGTGCCAGAGCCATGGCCTGAAGTTAAACGCCAAAAATGCATAGTCATACCCTTCGGGAAAAACAAGGTTACCCCTAGCTACCATATAGGTGGCAATCCACTGAGCACAGAAAAAGTCATCAGGGATCTGGGGACCCAGGTTGACAGTAGCCTTCGTTTGACACTCATGTTGCTAAAGTAGTTAGGAAAACCTTCTATATCGCCCACCTGATCATGAAGGGATTCACATCTAGATCAAGGGAGGTCATCGTCCCCCTGTACTCATCACTCATTAGACCTATGATTGAGTACAATGCCCCGTTCGGAATGTATCTGACCAGACACCTGCTGCAGCTTGAAAGGCCCCAAAAGTTCCTCACCAAAAGGATAAAGGGTCTCAAAAATATGTCTTATGCTGCCCGACTGAAAGAACTCCAGCTCTATTCAGTCTCATACCGCTTGCTCAGAGGTGACCTGTGCCTGACATATAAGGCCATGTCAAACCCAGATTTGATGAATATGCTTCACCTCAAAAAATCTAGATCCCTCAGAACCACAAGGGTGGGAGACTTAAACCTTGACCTGGTTATAAATAGAACGTGCTGGAGGGACAGATTCATCACCCAGAGACTCCCTATGCTGTGGAACAAAATCCTGGTACATGTGAGGCAGAGCACCTCTCTGGCCTTGTTCAAGAGGAATCTTGACCAATGGATGGGAGATTGCAGATATACCCCAGGGATTACTTCAGTGTCACTGCTTGACAGAGGCACAGCAAAATGATAGGCATAGTTTTTATTCAAACTAAAGGGGTGGCGAAAGCCACATAACTATGGGCTAGGCTTATAAATGCCCTTGGGCAGATAGCCTAGTATGAACCTATGAACCTATGAACCTATGAGGGACAGATTCATAACCCAGAGGCTCCCTTTGCTCTGGAATAGAATTCCAGTTTATGTGAGGCAGAGCACCTCACTGAATCTCTTCAAGAGGAATCTCGATAAGTGGATCGGGGGTCGTAGGTTTGCCCCAGGGATTGCTCCCGTGTCACTATTAGACAGAGGAACAGTAAACTAAACCTTAAAAAGGGCACAGTATACTCAAATCAAGGCGTGGCGTAAGCCATACAGAATCAGGCTAGGCTTATAATTGCCCCAGGGCAGATAGCCTAGTATGAACCTATGAACCTATGAACCTATGACTGCAATCCTCACACTACCTTCTGCAGTTCACAGATAGGTGCTCTGTGGGTAACACATGAAACAAAAGGTGCCACACACTGCCCAGTCTGCAGGTAACCCTACAGATGGGATTTCCTCATAAACACAGCACTGACATGGCAGTTATTAAAACATGTAGGATAGACTTATCCACACATACCCTGTTAAACCAACATTACTCCAAATGCAGTATAGCAGCCCTTACAGTCTGTAGTCAGGTCAGACACATCTCCCTCCTGTGTGTTGCCCTGTTTCCACAGTGTATGTTGTTAGAGGTAAATTCCCAATCCATCAGAGATGCTGTTTGCCAAACAACAGAATGAGTTCCTGCTCACAGTGAATGAAACGGTCCAACACCAACATGATGTTCCTAGATATTGGAGTGTGTTTCCATGCAATTGGCAATGGGAATGTTACCACAACAGTTCTACATGCAATCAGCTAGGGGAGGGGTGCAATTCATGCAGATGCCATCAGCTGATCATGAGCATCACTTAAAATACACATGCTGCTGCCTAAGCAAAGCAGGTGTAGGTCTCCACATCCACCAGAGAGGGAGTGAGAGAGGCAGACAGAGGCAAAGTAAAGCCCTGGAGGAGTGGGAGAGTAAAACTTAAAAAAAAAAAAAAAAAACTGTTTGTGTCACACATCTACCAGCACAGGGTATCAAACACCTGACATCTATGTAGTGTTATCACATTTCTATGTAGTTATTGGATGCACCACATAGGTTACATGTTGAGGAGCCCTCAAAACGTATATGTGATGGTGAGTGACATCTGCAACATGGATATGGTAGCTATATGGTAGGTGTAGTACACATGCCTGTCCACATGAACAGGTGCCAGTATCAGCACAGCCACACTATCACAGGGATGCACACACATTGATACACTTGGCAGGGACAGGAATACAACTCATCACTAGTGAGATTGCCACAGCACATTACTGTGCAGGTATCACATGCACCACAGGGGCCATACAAATATTATATGGTTAAAGGTTATGTGGAGGTGTCTGACATTGGACAGCATGCTTCAGTATGCCAATAGGGGTTGTAGTGAATGTGAATGTGATCATAAGCATCATAAAACACACACATACAGGGTGCCAGTACTGACATGCATGGGTGCATTGCTTCACGGGTGTGTAGTGGTCGACTGTGCCAGACAGCTATACAAGGCTAGGTGATGGGTATACCTTGGCATCAGCCCACATAACAATGGTCTGCATTGTGGCTCAGAGGTGTAGTTTCTGGATTTGCCCACACAGGTGTGTATTGTATTCACCATCCAGTCATCTGGGTGACTATTGCATGTGGCCAGTGCTGTGCATTGCTTGTCCATGTGTGTGTTCCTTAGTCCATGATATGGATGGGTGTCTGGGAATTGCACACCCCCCACATGCATGTACAGTGACATGTGGAACTGTACCTGAGGTGTCTGTCCCATGTTGTGTTCACAGATTGTTATCATCAGATGTGCCAGTCCTGACCTCATGTGGCAGGAACTGTTAATGGACAGCAGGTTTACCATGCACCTACAGTGATAGCATGATACCGGCATTCCATGGTGTCAGTGGCATCTGTCCATACAGGGCATGTTTTTCAGGCATGGTATGTCCTTTGTGGGTCACATGTGATGGCACCACAGATGTTACAGGTGTCCAGTGGGGAATACGGGGAAGGTGCACTGTCGGCATGTACATGCCTATTGGACATATGGATAGGGTGCCATGCCCTCTGTAGCCCACTGCAATCACACCATGGTTACTATTAGTGGAACATTTGCAAGATACTACCAACTTAGCGGCTGTTGCCTAAGCAAGTGTGTGTGTATGAGACATGGTTTGGGAGTGTTCTCTGGGTGATACTAGGGTTGCTAACTTTGTTTGCTTGGCCTTGTTGTCACATGTAGAGGTATGGATTTGCACCCCAGCCTCTTGGCTATTTCACATCTGTTATACCTGTACAGTGGCCATTGTGATATATACTAGGGCCACCATATAAGAAATATGCAAAACCCACTCCACATTGAGTCCATTTGTTACACACTCACAACCTCCCCCACACAGGAGACAAATTACAAACACACATGCACACACACACACACACACACACACACACACACACACACACACACACACACACACACACACACACACACACACCTGTCATGTTTGGGATTAGAACTCCTATGTAACTAGTTTATTACACTACAGCACTATGTAGTTATAGGAAATGCCACGGAGATTACGGGAGTATTCCTTCCCCAAAAGTGTATTTTCACAATGAATGACATCAGCAGGATTGCCAAAGTAGGGCATTTGAATTGTAGTGAGTGTAGCTAGGCTAAAATGCATTGTTCCCTACACAGACATACAAACACAAAGCATCAACAACTGCCATGTGTGGGAATAGAACCCCTACTGGAGTTGTATGTCACACTACAGCATGAAGCTGTCATAGGATGCACCATGGGGATTACTGGAGTACTCCTTCCCCAAAAAGTGCATTTCACAATGAATAACATCAGCAGGATTGCCAAAGTAGGGCATTTGAATTGTACTGAGTGTGGCTAGGCTAAAATGCATTGCTCCCTACACAGACATAGGAACACACACAAAACATCCACAACTGCTATGTGTGGGAACAGAATCCCCTACCAGAGTTCTATATCACACTACAGCATGAAGCTGTTATAAGATGCACCATTGGGATTAGTGGAGTACTCTTTCTCCAAAGGTGTATTTCACAATGAATGACTTGGGGGACAAGGGTGACTGCAGCTGTGTCTGGTATTGTGGGCAGATGCCTATGTATTCATGGTAAGTTATGCCATTCTGGAGGGGGAGCTGCAGACACTTGCTGCTGGGTTTGTGTATCCAGTTCAGCACTTTGGTACAGTGCTGGCAGAGGATCCCATACTTGTCCATCAATCAACATGACAGTATGGGCTTATCTTGCTGTGGCAATGCCTCACAGCTGTACAGATTCACACAGGTTAGCCAGAACCAGGGGACATGGGTCAGGATTTTACCCTATTGTGGTGTACAGGATAGGTGTGTAGCCACCCATTTATTTGTTTGCAGCCAGGGATAGTGTGTGCACACAGCTTGATGTCGGATCCTACACATTCCATGCTGCCCATGCTCCCCCCCCCTCTGTTATTCTAACCTCTTCCATACATTATGCATACATTCTCTGATACTTTCCCTAAGGGCATCACCCCATCACAGGTGTGTGTTAGTGCTGGTACACAGTTCATGCAGTGAGACATGGTGGACATGTTACTCTGGTTTGTCCATGTGGCCTTGAATATGGCTTATGTGGAGTGCGTTATGTTGTTATTTGGGTGTCCATGACATAACATACATTGGCAGCACGTGTGAGACATAGGCCTTTTGCAAAAGCCCGTGGGGCATTGGGTGTTGCTGCAGGCCAGATATGGCAGACCATTGCATTCTGTCAGCCCTACAGTCCCAAACCACCATACAGTATATTCCCCTGGTGTGACAGGGTAGGTGTGATAGGTGTTCATGCCAATACCTTCTATCAGTCTTGATCAGGTGGTGTGGATGCTGGCAGGGTGCTACCTACTGCTAGGGACACACCTGCATGGGACATCTGCACTGCATGCTGAAGTTTTCTGCTATTGTTATATACAGGTGGGGTCTTAATGTACCTATTCCCCACAGCAGGGATATGACCAGAGAGGTGCCTGTGGGTGGTGTTTGCATGAGCTGGGTGCATGTGTGCTATGGACACTACTTGCATCTGACACATAGATATCCATGGGGCATTCCAGTTATGCTGGCATGTGCTGGCACATCAGCTGATTCCCAATACATCAGTCCTACCTCCTTTGTGATCTGCAAGTGTTTGGGCAGACATCACCGGTATCCCCTACTACAGGTTCAGTTACTGTGATGCATACCTGTATGAACAAATCCTAGGGTGTCTCCATTTCATAGTGACACAATATATACTGTATGTCTGGAGTACTTTCCCCTGTGTACTGCTTGTATATCTAGCCCAACAGCCATGCCATGTCAGTCTTTCAGATGGTGACACATATTACTACCATACATTTACAATGGCTTACTGCTAGCATGTGTTATACTGGTGGTGATTGTCTTTGGCACTGCAGTTGTGAGGGCTTGTTCCTGTCATCAGCAGTAGTGGGCAATGGCCACCAGGTCTTACCTCAACATGCATACATACTGACCACTCTCACACATTATGAAACACACACCAACCTAACACACACAGACCTGCATATTGTGCAAATGCTACAACCTATCCTGCTACCTTGGCCACCTCTGGGCATCTGTGCTCCACTCATATTATAGCTACTCATACATGTTACTACATTTCTACACAGGATTGGGGGGGACACACTGGAGTGTCTCTACGTTTCTACACTGGATTGGGGGAAGGGGCAGACCTGTCTGTTTCAACATGTCTACTTAAGAGTGGGGGGGCACACCTGACTGTTACTACATTTCTACATAGGATTGTGGGGAGACACACCTGACTGTTTCTACATTTCTACACCAGATTGGGGGGGCACACCTGACTGTTTCTACATTTCTACACCAGATTGGGGGTAGGGGCACACCTGACTGTTTCTACATGTCTACATGAGAGTGGGTGGACACACCTGACTGTTACTACATTTCTACATAGGGTTGCGGGGGACACACCTGACTGTTTTTATATTTCTACTCAGGATTGGGGGGGCACCTGACTGTTACTACATTTCTACACAGGATTGGTGGGGGACACACCTGACTGTTCTACATTTCTACACATGATTGGGGTGCATACCTTACTGTTTCTATGTGTCTACGTAGAATGGGGGGCACACCTGGCTCTTGCACACATTTACTATGACTGTACTGGTATGTCAGGTACTCCATTTCATTCAGTATTTTAACATATCATACTGACTAGAGGCATATCAGTGTAATACAGGTCTTAGCTTTGGTTGCCCTACATATTAGTGTCTGACTTCCTACCCTTCAGAACTAACATCCTACTGCCTGACCTGCTGTAGTCTGTCTGTGTAGGCCTGGGGGGGAGGTTACCCATAGACATCATTCAGAGGCCATAGAACAGGCTTTGTTTGTGTTTGTCTACACCTGCCCAGCTGGCTGAAAATGTTGTTGGGTATGTGAACCTCCCTGACTGGCATGTATGAGTCATATGGTTATACATGCCACCCAGCACATTTCCTGCAGTGGGTTTTGTCACCCTGTGTAGTACTGGCTACTATGGTGACTCCAGTATGTGTTACAGATGTCATGCTACCAGTATGGGTGTCTACTAACTGCTGCCATACCATTCAGCCACCCAATTCCCTTGCATGCTCACATCCGTACGATAAATACAGGTAACAACACATTCTACTCCATTTGGCAATTGGTAGGTTGATTGACTTACCTTGTGGGTGTGCCAGGATTGAGGATGGTGCTGGAGGGCTACCAATGTCGGATGCACATAGTACAGTACCTATACATGGTTGAGCACAGGTAGTGTCATGTTTGGCATCCCTTTTACTGTATGTGCGAGTCAGAGAGAGGTGTCATTCCCTGGGTCTCTACTGTGTCAATGTATGTGCTATGTGTTGCCTCTTTGCCAAGGCCAGGGCATACTGGGCACACCTCCATCTGCCTACTGGGGCAGGCTCAGGTTGTTCCTCCTCCAAGTCACTCTGTGGCTGTGCAGGCCTTGGCACTTTTGGGGGCTGTGTGGACCTGCCCCATGGTGTTCCTGCTGCAGCTGTTTCTGCAGGATCATATTGTGTAGCATGGCACATACCATAACAATCTGAGTACATGTAGCTGGTGAGTACTGCAAGGCTCTACCGGATGTGTCCAGGCACCGGAACCATGACTTGAGCATCCCAAACACATGCTCTATTATAAGTCTGGTCTGTGCATGTGTCTCATTATGGTGTTCTTGTTCAGGTGTGTGTGCATTTCTGATGGCTGTCATCGGCCATGGCTCCAGTGTGTAACCAGCATCCCCCACTAGGTGACAGTAGAGGATGTCCACATTGGCAAATCTCTGGTACAGCTGCATCAGATGCCAGATGTGGGAATCGTGATAGCTTCCAGGGCAGCCAGCACACACATTCATTATAATGCCCTGGGCATCGCACTCAACCTGGCAGTTGATGGAGGGGAGGCCCTTGTGTTTGATGCAGGCCCTACCCTGATCACTGGGTGGTGCTTTGATGCATATGTGTGTGCAGTCTATAGTACCCACTACCTCAGGGTATTCTGCTATTTGGTGGAAGAGAAGCATATTGCTGGTCAACACCTCACAGGTGTTGAGGAAATATTTGTGCTCACTGGCATGTGCTGACAAGGCATCCAGAACTGGTGGAATACTCTGGTTGCTGATTCCTGTGAGATCCCCATGATATCCCCAGTTGAACTTTGGGAGGTACCTGTGGCTAGTATTCCTAGGCCTACACATACCTTGGCATCCACTGGGATGGGTTCCCCTTGGTCAGTTTGGTGTGTCAGGTGTGGCCGGCACAACTCAACAATTTGCTGTAGGAGGTCCCTGTCCACCCTATAGTGCTCCACTATCTCCAATTCAGGTAGCCCCTGGTAGGTTACTCTGGGTATGTACACTCATTTCCGTCTCCTCACTGTGGATTGATCAGCAGCATTCACATCCTCACCACCCTCAGCCTCTTGCATATGTTGTTGTATGATGCTTGCTGCTGCCCCTATCATTTTGTAGTTTTGTTTGTTAAAAGTTCCCTGCTTGTATACACTGGTGGTGTAGAGTATGGGAAAACCCAGAGGGGAAGGTGCTTGCATAGTTTATAATAGTGTTCTGGGCTGGTCTGCTGCCTGTATAATTGGCTGATTCTGATACATTTCACCTGCCAGCTATGCTAGTTCTTCTTGATTAACTTCTTACTACTGTTTTCCCTTCCCATTGCCTTCCTGTTAAAGCCCAAAGGTGTGCCACACAAACACAGTGCTCAAATGTGCACAGAGCTGCTATTTCCTGGTTTACCTTTTTATTTTTCTTTAAAACTCGGTGCGCAATGTGCACACCTGCTTAGGCAATGTAAAGAGTGCTAGGCAGACTCAGACACACCCCCTTGCCTAGCTGTGCTAAGCTAGGAGCAAACCTGAGCCACAGGGCTCCAATCCACTTACAGTATGCCTGACACACACCCCTATGATGTCAGCTAACACCTAGGCTTGCACCAAACTATTCCTACTCTTACACTGTTGGGAGCTGACTAGCATGCTGGGGAAATCTGCGATTCACTATCATTCCCCTCAATTGCTTAGGATTGCCTGCTATTGCATAGTTACATGTCTCACATTGAGCCTCCTCCCTTAGCAACCACTACTCACTGGCCATATTGTGTTCTTCGTGCCTTTGACTTTAATGGCAGAATAGTGATTTCAGTTAGAACGCTTATTTTAGGTTTATTTTCTTATTTTCCCCCTGATCCCATTTGCACACCATTGCCCTACCCTTAAACAGCCGAGATCGACTAAAAATTTAATTTTTTTAACTGTTTTTAATGCCAATGGCCTTATACTTGGCCATTGGCATGCTTCCTGAATGATATGCACCCTTTATTTGGAGCTGTCACGGCTCCGTTTTGGAATTTTCAGAAATGTATTTGGTTACTAACCGAGTACATTTCTGCAGATTACACTAGTCCTGCATGGCTGGTTTCCAGCTTCCTGGATCACAAATTCACCTCATTTGCATGGATTTCTTCTGCAAATGGGGTAATTTGCAGACAGGGGCTGAGTCCGTGCAGGACTAGTGCAGGAGCACTATTCCTGGATGGCACAGCAGACATATTGCCTGCTACAGCTCCTGCACTAATCCTGCATGCCGTACAGGGCTTGCAGAATCCGGAGGAATGTCTATATCACTTACCTGTATGGCCTAAAAAACACATACAAAATGACAAAATAAACACTATAAAAAGAGTATAAATTCCTACACTATATAAATAATAACTATATAAATAAAAACTACAACATTGCATAGTAATACCACAAGATTAACAGATTAAACTATAACATTTACATGTTTAATGATACACTATTACATATTATACATTTTAGATGTTATGAAATTCAATGTTATTGGTTTTAGATGTTTTGGGTTTTAGATGTTCTGGTCTCGATGTTATGGATTTAGATGTTATGATATATATATATATATATATATATATATATATATATATATATATGTGTGTGTGTGTGTGTTGTGTGTGTGGTGTGTGTGTATATTGCATTCAATAGCTTTAATTAACTAACTGTTAACTTATGGTATCCTAAAAAGCCATGAATTGCTTATAGAAATCATAAAGATTATGGGAGTATGGTGGTATTAGCGTCCCAGATGTAGAATCCTATTCTATTGCTACAAGTTTTAACTCTATTATCCTGTGAATAGATTCACAATCTACACTAGTCAATGGAAAACCATCCAGAAGCAGATTATACTAAATTCTTATAAGTTTATTAAAGATGATAAATTAGAATTATGTAATAACTCTTTCATCTGGTTAACAAAATTTACCTTAGAAGGAAGTTCATTTCAATCTTAGGACTTTGCATGTATCAAATCAATTCTTAAAACAGTTAAGAAATATGTTTTCAAAGGGGTCTATATTAGAACATCGAAGTTTCAAAACTTCAAATGTTTTAATATCGACCCCTATTCAGCGAACACTGAAAATAACAAAGCTACAGAAAAAACAAATTTTTTCCTAGGGAAAGAATTTGTTTGTCTGTTTCTGTCACTTCGCTATTTTCAGCGCTGTGGTGGAAAGTTACGGGTCGGGTTCAGGTAAGTGTGTGATTGGGTGCGGGTTAGGTGAGTTAGGGTTAGGGTGCGGGTTAGGTATGTGTGCGATTGTGTGGACGTGAGGGTTAGGGCGGTTTAGGTGAGTTAGGGTTAGGGCGCGGGTCAGGTAAGTGTGCGATTGTGTGGACATGAGGGTTAGGGTGGGTTAGGTGAGTTAGGGTTAGAGCACGGGTCAGGTAAGTGTGCGATTGTGTGGACGCGAGAGATAGGGCGGGTTAGGTGAGTTAGGGTAAGGGAGCGGGTGAGGTGAGTATGCAATAGTGACAGACCTTAGGGTTAGGGTTTGGGTTAAGGTAAGTGGATAGTTAGTGGTGTTTGCACAGTTTAGTGTAGGGTTAGATGTAAGATTTTAGGTGTATGTGCGTGGATTGCTGTTTGTTTGGTGTGCTTGTGTTGTGTATATGTGTTTTGGAACAGCAATTTTTTTTCCCTAGGAAAAACTTCACTGTTCTGCTTGTTCAATGTTGTCAGCGTTCGCAGAATAGGGGTCTATATCAGAACATTCAAAGTTTTGAAACTTCGTTGTTCTAATATAGACCCTTTTAAAGCTCCATTAATATCAAAATGGAAATTATTGTGTTTTCCTGTTGCACATACCACTGGATTTAAGGAAACACAGAACAATGTTAAATGAATTTACTAAAAAGGAATGGATTAGTATTATGGTCTGATTGCTTTGAAAAAGGAAAACCTAAGTTCCCACAATATTTAATGAAAGAATATAAGTTGGATGAATCTGCTAACTAGTTACCATTATCCATCAATAAGAAATTAAATTAATTTTTGGATAATACAAGTGAAGAGGAATAGAACATTATTCCCCCATTATATGAATATATATGAATGCTGTTATTAAAGGTCAGTTGACATACAAATGAAGCTTGTCCAGGCTACATAAGTTAATTATAAATAATAATAATAATTTTGAAGCAAAATTCTGGAACCTTTTAGGTAGTGGTGAATTGAATGACTCAACAGATGGTAAGAATAAAGCGTTGATGTTTAAATCAGTTAGTCAAACTTCTTCAAGTTTATACTGGAAAATGTTTATTTGGAAATATATATACAGAATTTTTGTTACACTATATAAAATCTTTAAGTTTAGTAAAATGACTTCTTCAGTTTGTAGGAGATGTAGTAATGGTGTAAAAGCTGATTGGACAGACATGTTTATGGATTGTGAAAAATGAAATGTTTATTGGGAAGAGATTAAAACTTTTTAAGGTGTTATGGGTCTGATAATTGTTCTTTAACTAGACCAGTAATACTAATGAATACTCCACGTCCTGTACCTGCAAAAGCCAAAGAGCAGAGATTCTTTTGGGGTCTCTTTTAAGTTGCCAGAAAAGATATTATAAAAAAATGGAAATTGAACATAGTGCATACGTTCAAAGAATTTTTAAATTTAACAAAAATACTATGTAAACCTGAAAATTAAGTGATCATAATAAAATCTATAAATTATAGTAAGACCTTTAGTTTTTGGAATAACCTTGAAATATTGCTACTGAAATGCCAAAATTCTTAATGTGTTAATTGTATAAGATTACCTTGATTCAATGTATTCCTATCATTGCATAACAATACGTGAAGTTGAATTTCTTCCTTTCAAAGTATATATTGTAAATATGTTAAATTATGTTACATTATAAAATTTTCTTAAAATAATGTAGTCTTTACTGTTCAAGGAAAGCAGTTTTATGCATTATACCACAGTGATTAGTGCATTTTTGTGAGGAGATAAGTGAAATGTAAAAGTCATCATTCTCACAGTGTAGAAAAACAAATGTTTCTTAGTGGGTACTGTAATAAGCAGTTACATATTTCAGATTTGAATCTCATTGTAGAGACACTTTGGAACTCAGTATGTAAACCTCCGAGCTGTGTCATATAGTTAAGGTAAGAGCAGACAGTATAAAATGAAAAGTTACAAATGAAAATTCTGCATTGTTAGTTTTCAAACAAATTTGAAATATTTATTTTAAAGAGATAATCAATGCTTTTAAAAATGGGTTTACTTTACAGATGGAATGCCTCCTGCGGTAAGTTTTCTTTAATATGCAGTCAGTCATCTGTGATAATTCTGTGTAACATTTTCGCACATTAACGTCTTATATTATAGGATAAGAGACACGTGTGTATTATGCATCAAGTACCCTCACCAGCTGCTTCAACTGTAGCCTTGTGATTCCATCTTGCTAGACTAGAAGTCAGAACTAGATTGCAGGTTTTTATACTAGCAGATACAGCTTCAGCACAGACATTGTTCTACTCTTCTTCACATTCCAGTTCTGAGATACTTCCAGACAGAACACTGTACAGTGGGATTAAGTCCAGACTGTAACCTAGTGATGCCAAGATTGACCAGTAAACCCACTGCAGGGTGAGCCATGAAATGGGTGTGGGAGAGTCAGCAACTGATGCTAGCTATGGTAGCTTGCCCATCCCGGGGGAAGAAATTACATCTGAACCTCTGTATTGCCAACATTTGGGAGAGATTGAGGTCTGCATCATATGACAAGTGTTCAGTGCATGAACAGATATAGACATTGGCACTAATGCATGTAGAACAATACATACATATATTATATGACACATAGGTAATGCCTTCTAGGAGTAAGGGAGCATGAAACAAAAGGAAATAAATAGCCAATAACAAAAACAGTTAAAATAATTCAAAACAAAAAAGAATCAGTTAAACAATTAGCCAATAAGGCTTTTCTAAAAAAAATCTGTATTTAACCCAAAGTGCTTTAAAATATTAAAATTGAAAATAGAATGTTTTAATGTGAAAGAAGAGAGTCATTATCTATTTCATTTGACAAAATGGCCTGACATATGGTAGCTTTATGCAAACACTGATTTCTTGGGGCACTCATTAAAATTAATTGCAGAAATGCTATCCTTTCTGCTATTTCTGATGTGTCTAATGTATTTTGTTTATTTATTTTTGTTGTTGCTATAATCTAAGCTTTAATGTTCAAATGTTCTAGGAGTCTGCATATACAAGATCACTTGGGCATTAAATAGATAAATAACATTTTCAGTGTTGTAAACATAATGACAATTAAACAACAAACTATTTTTTTGGTTAATACTACTAAGCTATCTTTCAGCATAAGAGCAAATAAAACAATAACTACAGGGAAATGTCCCCCTGGTGATACTGTTTGCAAAAAGCATACCAAAAGTATAGAACATACTGACTATGTATTAAAGAACTATCCAAATATGTACCTTTCTTATAAGAAATGAAAACATGGAGCTAGGTTATTTTTCAGCGTAGAATCATTTTGCAAATATTTTCAGCTGTTTTGACCACAGGGGTAATGGTATGTGATAGAACATTGTACTCTGCAACAAAATAAAATAAAATATTATTGAAATGATTTGCAGGTAGGCACAGTTGAATGGGAACTGTTATAAGCAAAATAAGTATGAATATGTAAATTAAAATATCCTCTCTAGCTCCTTTACAAACCTTATGCTAAGCTTGCCTGGCAATCTGCATACTATAGTCTACCTTCAAAACAAAATTCAAAATGCAAGTACCTGTTGCATCCTTCTGGACGGGGGGGGCAAGTGGACTGCTGTAATTCCAACATGCTGAGGAGATTCTGATCTTCTTTTAATTATGTAGCAGCCAGTCCTTCAAGGAATGTCCTCACAGCATGAGTGCAGAATCTTGTTCATGGAAAGAGAGTACAGCAAGCCTTACTGAGAATGCTGCAGAATGTGTAAGTGTGCCAGTGACCAGAAGGGAGGGAAAACTCTGAACTGGTATGGAGTTGATAACATGCAGCACTTAATTCTCACCCCTTAAGCTGATATAAGGGGAAAGAATTTGTTGATACAGTGACAAAGAGGATGCCTGTTACTCTGTCAGTTACAAGAAAAAAAAGCATATAAAGAAAGTTTAGAAACATATTCTGCCTTATCTCTATCTGACTTCAGTACAAGAGGTGTTATCTTTATAATCCTAAATAGACTGATGAGTTTCAGGTTTGTCTCATTTTACTGTATTTCCATTAGCAATGGATACTCTACTTATACTGCTCACAACTAATACTCCAAATATCTGAAGAAATGGATTTATTTGCTACTGCTTAAAGAAAAGTGATAACATAGATCCTGATAATGGTTGCAAAAAGTTTAATATAAACCCACAGCTAGATGGGAAAATGCAAAATGTAAAAATTAAAAGTTTATATCCCCCATTTTTCTTCAAGCAGTATTGCAAAGAGTGAGAAAATAAGTGAAAGTGAAATTTAACTTTATCCTTCGTTGCCAGGGAAGTCGATTATGGTTACATAAGGCAGCATTATATGTTAATATACATTAAAGAATTCAAAAAATGAAGGAAAAACAAAGCTGAAAAATGTTCACCCCTTTGCTCTATTCACAGATAAAACCTTAAGGGGAATTATGTCACTATTTTCTCATAAACAAAATATTAAAAATAGCCATAATCAAACTTAAGTACTTTAGTTACATAAACATCATCCGATCACAAAATTATAAGTTTATAGTTTCATAGCTTGTTGGTAGGCAAAGCACCAGTTAAACCGTATGAAGCCTAGTGACAGCAGTCCCACTGGTACAGCTATTGACTTGCTCCCTATATACAAAAGGGATGGGGGAGGGGGCTAAGCCTGGGGTAAATTTGCATTTTTTCATTCATTCATTCATTCATTCATTCATTCATTCATTCATTCATTCATTCATTCATCTAAATTAGATGACAAGGAGGAAAATGCTTTGTTTTGTAAGAAGTACAAGTTTATTCCAGATGTAGGGGATTCTTTGGGAGAGATGTATCATGCTAACATTGTATAAAATAGCAGTGAACATACTGAGCTACATAATCAAATTCTCGTGTATCTGATATGCATGGTCCTGAACAGTAAAGCTGTAGAATGATAGAAATGTCTTTAGGAGTAAACAGAGTCCAAGGTTGTACAAGGCAAGAAAATGCAAGTGGCAGTATAAACTCTACATGTGTCAGTCAGACTGAGGGATTTACAAGAATATGTTTTCACAAGGATTGGAAAACACATGAAAAAATTGCAAAGAGAAAATCTGTATACAGAATTCTGAAAAAGTTGCAAAATTGTCGGAGATGTGGCTTAACTGAAATAAGTTTTCTAAAAGAGGGAATGGCAAGCCATGCCATTACGTGGGAAATAATCACACAGATAGAAAGCAATGAAAAGGTTTATGCTCCTTGAACAGCAGCTTGTACAAAGGACTAAACAAAAATAAGCTATGCAACATCATACTGATTCAACCTTAGAAACTAATACTAATGATCCTACCCTATACATTAAACTACAATGTGATGAACAACTTCTAAAAGCAAGGTCCATGGAATAATAGGACAGTAATATCTTTAAGATACATTTCTGTATGATATATGGAATTATGGCTATGTGATAGAGCAACTAATATATTAGGGTAACATGTGAAAGAGGCAGAAATGGAGGAGTTGTTTATTTTGGATGGAGACTCTGCTGGTCATCTTAGTGAACAGAGCAAGACAAGCTTTTAAAAAGTGGGCAGAAACAGTGGGGAGTATACCTTTTTATTTGGTGATATAGGGACAAGTCATCTGGCTGCTGGTGGATCTGAATAAGTGCAACTGAGTACAAAGGACTTGAATGACAAAGCAGTAGCATTTGAAGAGGTATTACCAATGCCACTAGTAAGCATTGGCAGGAAAGAGCATTATATAATTTAATGCAAGGCTAAAGAGCTAGTGGGCAAACAAAGTTCTACAGCACTAACTGAATGGCTGAATGAATAAGACAATCAGACCATGGATGGAAAGGACTGTCCCAAAGTTGGATTAAAAATGCATTACAATGCCAGTTTAGGTAAAAATGTGAAGAAGGACAGTAGTGCTATCATAACTGACAGTGAGAAAGAGAAAGAGAGAGAGAGAGGATTAGACAGAAGAAGGGGGAAAACATATAGGGTTAAAGCAGCAATGAATGGAACAGATGAGGAAGTGGTAAATGGATGGTAAATTTTTGCAGTGGTACCAGCATAGTGACATAGGTGAAATAAAAACAAATATCAGTTATCTGCAATCTGGCAATACAAAGGGGGAAAAGCTATTGTGGATATAACAGAAACGTAGGCACTAATCAGTAATGATGGGGATATTGTAATGTCTGGGCTCAGGACATACAGCATAGAATAGGATAATCTAATGAGACGTATATTCTGCAGAAGGCATAAACATTCTTGGTGAAGTGATTAACAATAAGGAGAAAAAGGGTAAGACAATGTCTGATATGCTAGAATTTATGATGGAGGAGGAGGCAGGGGACATTTTCTTGCAGGATAATTTAAATATAAAGTACCAGATGCAGAAGTGCAGGGTGATGATAAGCTCAAACATAAGTGGACAGGCAAAAAAGGCAGTAAGGAAAAGAACCATATTCAATGAGGAATTGTCATTCTCTTGTAAGCTGTGAAATACTCACATTTTGGATAGAGAGGGAATGAGAGACACCACAAGGTTTGGTGGAAGCTAGGCAGATGGTAATGTCCTCATTTACCAATGAAAAATAACCATAGTCTTATCTTAACCAATGCAGTTGGGTAAAAGTAACTGAGCTGAGATGTAACACAACACAAATAATTTGAGGTTACAGAAGACTATACAGGAATATATCTAACATTACTAATAGCTTATTTCTTGTTTTCAAAATAATATTTTCAAATTGCACTGTAGAGCACGCTAGTGGATGATCACAGTGTTTAAGCCTTCAGCACTTCACCTCTGACCAGATATGCTCTGCGCTGTTGACTTAAAAGAGCAATGCTGCAATTTTCAGTTCCAGTTTTTGAGCAGTTTAAGACCTTATATATTACTGGGGGATCAGAAGATGGCACAATCTGGCCTGTTTGGGGTCTGGGGCCGCTGCTTCTGATGCTGCTTTCCCTACTGAAAGTAATGGTAACCAGCGTCCTCTTACACGACTGGAAAACGCAGAACGGACCGAAGCACTTATCGGTGGAGCCACCATATCCGAATGGATTGCCAATACAGGTGACTTTTCATTTTTTGCTAAACCTTTTAATGATGCACCGCCGGTGCAGGACCGCTCTGCTTCTGCCACTGCTGCTGTTTCTCTGGCAGACAAACTGAAACTTTTGGATTCAAAAACACTTAAACTCAGGAAAATGCAGCTGGAAACTGCTTACTTTAAACAATGCCTAAGTGAAGGCATTGTTCAAGGACTTAGGTGTAATTTTGCACCATCTGGCTTGATTAATAGCGATGCTTTTCTAATTGACCTAAAGACACTTTTCCAGTCGCAGGGTTTACACCTTCTTGAGTTGTTAGTTAAACATTATTCTATTTGTATATCTGATTTGACTAAAGAGGTTTGCTTGCTTGATGAGGAAATTAGGTTGAATAATGCTTTTTCACAATTAAAATATGATCATTCACGGATTTTTTCCAGCATTGACACCTACATGGTTAAATTGAAAACAAATAAAGCCAAAAAACTACACAGGGATAGGTCATCCTATTCTAAAGATATGGCCTTCCCTAATTTACATGTACAAATTGAGGGCAGTTTTGGGGTTAATCCATCTGAGTTACCTGAGACTGTTAGAGTAACTGGTCCTGGGTTTGTGGATAGTCAGGATGTACCAACACAAAATGACCAACCTTTACGTAGGAGTAACCGTAATAAAAATAGACAGGACACCAGTAGGGGGTCGAATGAAACGATACCTGCTGCTGGGTATGAAGGACCCCAAAATACCAGCAATAATTTTTTAGGGAACAGGAACAACAGGGGTCGCCGCAGGGGGAATGTGAATTGGAACAACTAATCACAAACCCCCTCTATACTCTGAATACTCCTGCTAAGGTTGTCAAGAATATGAAAGGTGATTTTACAATTTATAATTTTTCAAATCTTACCCTTGAACCAGAACTTGTCGAGCTGTTAGCCTTGGGTAATACTTTTGTACCTTCTATCAAATGCGACTTGGCCAGGGTGTTACTGGATCTAAAATGTTATGTACGTAAATTAAATTTGAAACTTCTGTTTAACTTTTCCACAGACTCCCTGGTCTCGAAGCTGAAACTGCCTAGTACTTTCAACCCGCCCCTCCATGTGGCCCTAAAAATGTTTGAGAGTGCTTGCGAGTTGGACATCAGGTTTTTATTGAAGCGGCCTTGTGTTGGTACTAGCCACTTCAATATTTCCAAGGAACAACTTGAAGCATTACGTGACCTCCGCAATGTCGGGGTCAGGATCATCAAGCCTGATAAAGGTGGCGGTTTGGCCATCTTTGAGCAGGCCGACTATGTAGAAAGAATGCACAGGGTCCTTGATTCTGACTCATATGAAATCTCATCTGTCAACGAGATGAATATCAGTGCCAGTAGGATTAGGGGTTACTTGAGGGATTTTTTCATCAATGGCAGAATAGATGAGGAGACATATAAATATATAGACATTTCCTACGCCAAGACCCCTGTCATGTTTGGAATCCCCAAGATTCATAAAAACCTTGGGGATCCACCTATGAGGGCACTGATAGATGGTAGGCTCTCCCTCACCTACCCTTGTTCAAAATTCGTGGATACTTTATTGAACCAGTATGTTGACAGTGTGCCTACTATTTGTAAAGACTCATGGTCTTTCCTTTCTGACCTAAATGGGCTGGAGTTGGATATGGATGTTAACTTTTTGACCATAGATGTGGTCGATCTTTATACATCCATACCACACCAGGAGGCCATTGAGTGGATTGACTTGCTTTTGTGTGAGCTTCAGGCTCCTACTAATGTCATCAATAATGTCACTGAGTTGCTTAACATTATTTTGTCATCAAATTATTTCCTGTTTGAAAAAGACATTTACATTCAAAAAAGAGGGGTTGCCATGGGCTCCCCATGTGGGGCAGCCGTAGCCAACCTTTTTATGTCCTATTGGGAAAGAAATTTTGTTTTTAACAACTCAGAGTGGAATGGTAAACTTTTCTACTACACCCGTTACCTTGATGACATTTTTATTCTTTTTAGGGGTGATCATATAACAGCACAGAGTTTTGTCGATTACATCAATGGTACAACACCGTTTCTTAAGTTCACTTTCCAGTTTGATGGTGTTAGTATGAATTACCTTGATGTAAAACTTACTAGGGACGGTATTACAGGAAGGTTAAATTCCACAATTTACAGGAAGGATACATACGTTAATTCCTTCCTTCATTTTACCAGTTCCCACCCCTTTAAACTTAGAAAAGCAATAGTCAAAGGGCAGCTTGTGAGGGCCGTGAGAATTTGTAGTCAATTGTCAGATTTTAACGTTGAATGTCAATTTTTGACAAATCTTTTTGTCAACCGTGGCTATCCAGCTACTCTTGTGTCTGAATTAATAGAAGAGGTCTTGAATAAAAGAAACAGTGGGTTTTACAGACCTCTCTTGCTTCAAGAAGAGTTGCCTTGCACTGTGGAGGTTTGTAGATCTAGGGCCTCTGACAACTCTCCCGGTGCCACGTCTCGTATTGAACCTGCCCCTCATAGGGCCTCTACTTGCAGTTTCATTTCCACATTTGGGGTGAATTCGTATGCAATACAGAATATTTTGTTTAAAAACTGTTTTTTTATTACCAGTAATGCACCTATAGGTGAGAAGTTAGGTGATAGACCTGTTGTAGTGTTCAGAAGAGGTAGAAACATCAAAGAATTGTTACAGACCCCTTATGGCACCTGTAGTGCTAGAATTAATGGTTCTTTTGCCTGCGGCTTTTGCAACTTCTGCTCACATATTAAAACAGGTAGTAGTTTTTGTATTGAAGGAAGGAAATATTTTATACATCACCGTATTTCCTGTGATACGAAAACAGTAGTTTATATTGCTTTTTGCACATGCTGTCCAGCCTTCTACGTCGGAAAGACGGATAGAAGGCTCAAAGACAGATTGTACCAGCATTTATATGCCATTAGGAATAAGAGACTTGATAATGCCCTTGCCAAACATATCTGTTCTTTTCCTGGGCATGCTTTCTCTTTTATGGGGATTGACCACCTCCCTGTTCATCCTCGTGGTGGACCTAGTGCCCTTATACTTGAGACAAATGAATTGCTTTGGCAACTAAAGCTTAACGCTTTCTACCCTCCGGGGTTGAATGAAAGCTGTAATATTGCACCTTATCTCAAATTAAAATAGTATATGAGATAGTTGTTCCCTTCCTATTTTAAGAATCATACTTGCCTTGACACTTTTGACTTAGTCCTTTTTGCATTAGCCCACTACTTGTGGGTACAGTGTTAAGCCACTTGGTGGCACTGTTTCCTACCTTTTTGTTGGTATTTGACCTAGCAAGGTTTAGCTTAGGTTGTTACATTTACACTTAGTATTTTGACTTAATTTTAAGGTCACATTTTAGATGTGGGCAGTCTACATCTTTGGAATTTATATTAATTTTTAGTAAAAAGTTATTCATTTGTTTTATTATGTCGTTCCCTTTTTAAAATAATGTATACTTGGGAATGACTATTTAGCATTTTGCTTTTTAAATGTACATATGATTTTGTGAACTTTTTTCTTGTGTATTTTTATTTCTTAGGAAATACACTGAATTTTACTTGAGTTTGACTGTGTCAAAAAATAGGTTTTTTGTACTGTCACAGTCTTTTAACTACATTAATAGTTTAGTATGTATTTAAACTTTGCCTGATGCTTTTTGCATTTTACTTTTCCAGTTTAATGCAGGCATCTTGTTGCATAATTTGTGGTTAATTGATAGCAGTTGACTTCAATTAACTTTCAGTATTTAACTGCTTGTGTTTGGTTGCCTTTGTATCCTCTGAAGAAGCCACCATATGTGTGTGGCGAAAACGCTGTGATTTTCTGTTTTAATAAATTGCGTTTAGGACTGTGAGGGCTTTTGCCTTGTTCTTTGGTTTCCTTGCTTTCAGACGTTTGTGGATTTTTTTCAAGTGTTTACCATAATTGAGAGTGAGAAAGAGAAAGAGAAAGAGAGAGAGAGAGGATTAGACAGAAGAAGGGGGAAAATGAATAGGGTTAAAGCAGCAATGAATGGAAAAGATGAGGAAGTGGTAAATGGATGGTAAATTTTTGCAGTGGTACCAGCATAGTGACATAGGTAAAATAAAAACAAATATCAGTTATCTGCAATCTGGCAATACAAAGGGGGAAAAGCTATTGTGGATATAACAGAAACGTAGGCACTAATCAGTAATGATGGG
Source organism: Protopterus annectens (assembly GCF_019279795.1). Taxonomy (NCBI): domain Eukaryota; kingdom Metazoa; phylum Chordata; order Ceratodontiformes; family Protopteridae; genus Protopterus; species Protopterus annectens. Next base: position 537,941,869 of record NC_056738.1, on the reverse strand, counting down.
GATATTGTAATGTCTGGGCTCAGTACATACAGCATAGAATAGGATAATCTAATGAGACGTATATTCTGCAGAAGGCATAAACATTCTTGGTGAAGTGATTAACAATAAGGAGAAAAAGGGTAAGACAATGTCTGATATGCTAGAATTTATGATGGAGGAGGAGGCAGGGGACATTTTCTTGCAGGATAATTTAAATATAAAGTACCAGATGCAGAAGTGCAGGGTGATGATAAGCTCAAACATAAGTGGACAGGCAAAAGGCAGTAAGGAAAAGAACCATATTCAATGAGGAATTGTCATTCTCTTGTAAGCTGTGAAATACTCACATTTTGGATAGAGAGGGAATGAGAGACACCACAAGGTTTGGTGGAAGCTAGGCAGATGGTAATGTCCTCATTTACCAATGAAAAATAACCATAGTCTTATCTTAACCAATGCAGTTGGGTAAAAGTAACTGAGCTGAGATGTAACACAACACAAATAATTTGAGGTTACAGAAGACTATACAGGAATATATCTAACATTACTAATAGCTTATTTCTTGTTTTCAAAATAATATTTTCAAATTGCACTGTAGAGCACGCTAGTGGATGATCACAGTGTTTAAGCCTTCAGCACTTCACCTCTGACCAGATATGCTCTGCGCTGTTGACTTAAAAGAGCAATGCTGCAATTTTCAGTTCCAGTTTTTGAGCAGTTTAAGACCTTATATATTACTGGGTGATCAGAAGATGGCACAATCTGGCCTGTTTGATCAATCAGGAGAGTCTTACTCCTACTCAACTCCTGTGTCTTTCATAATGGAACTTCATTAAAAAGGAGACACCCCCTGCAGTTTGTTTTAAAGAGAATTATAACACAAAAATGGAAAAATAATCTTAGCTCAATGAAAACATTAGCAATACTCAGATATCTAACTATATAAAATGAAAACATGGTTATTTGTTTGTTTACAGTATATTATGTTACTATCTGAATGTTAGTAAAAGTTTATTCAGCAACGACTCTGGTAAGTTTACCTGTTTCATCCTCCTGGCATTATTGGGTATATATTTAGATTTTGTATTGACAAACTGTACTTGGATCAAGTCTGAAGCCCTTAACTTTGAGGAGTTTGCACCACACTTCCCATGGAATAAATCATGTACTAGCCACAAAACTAAGCACATCTTTCATTGATGTACTAGGCCTGTTCATATTCAGAATCATCAAAATTTCTGTAATGACTGGTATGCTTCTACTTATTTAAAGAGGCATTCATTATGCCAGTCCTCAACAACTCTACTTTGGATCTGGTCATTTTGGATAGTATGAGTCCATCAGTCATTTGAGCACCCTTTTAGTGAGTACTGGTGCCACAGAGTAAACTTGTTTAAAACCAGTTTTAGCACCTATGGAGTTTGTCCTATATGACTGCACATACCTTAGATGCCTGATTATGTTAAAAATAATCAAAGTGTTTCATGCTGGATTCACACAAATTCACAATTTCTGCAAAGTCCAAATATAAAATATTAAATCTCATTGAATGACAGCAGGGTCAGTCATGGCCATCCACAAATATTCCTGGAATTCATCAAGTGTAGCCACTGCATGTACTTCAGATGACTAATTGTGTTAAAAGTAATGGCCACAAAAATGTGTTTCACATTTGTTTCATACAAATAATAGCCAATGTAAGCTATTATAACTTGCTTCATACAAATACACTTTAGTTCTGCAAAACTTAGCCTGAGTAAATGACAGGATCAGTCACTCATACAGGCATCTTACTCAGCAATTAAAGCCATGTGTGTTGAACTATGAACACCTTAATTGTCTGTGACAGAATGAGCCACATTAATGCATTTCAGCTTTGCTTTGCAAAGTCTCAAGAGTAAAGTGTTCCAACTTACTTCATACAAATACATTTTAGTTTTTAAAGTCAGAAAATGACTATTTAACTTCGGGAAATGACAACAGGGCCAGCACTCAAAAGTCAGCAACAGATCTTTATTTCATATCATACCATATCAATCTAGGAACAATAGTAATATGCTGGTTTTGGCTACAAAGCCTTTTTCTGTGCAATAATCACACTTACCTCCATCCCTTTCTTTAAAAAACATCCGAATACATACTGTTGGCTAATCAAAGATGTTCATTAAGGCCTAGAAAAGAAGTGCTCCCAATTGAATGATCCATTTTTTCTCTTTCTTATATAAAATACTATGCTAACCTGATTTGGCTTTATTGTTGAACATTATTCTATCTATAAGTATGAATCTGAACTTAGCTGTTGGATGTTTAATAGTGTGTTTGTATAGGGCATTAGATTGATGAGTACATCCAACATCACTAAGGTGTTCAGAAATGAGTAACTTAAATGGACAAGAAGTTTGCCCTACATAAAAAGCCCAAGTACATGAGACTATATAACTCACCCAGTCTGATTCACAGTCCTCATATACTTGAATATTAAACACACATGAAGTATAATGAGAAGTAAATTGCCGTATTTTACATATAAATTTACAAACACTACAATGATTACATGGCTGACACCCCACCAAAGTCTCCCATACAAGGCAGTCTGTTGAGCCCCAATGGTGTTGTCATACAATTTCTTATGATGATTAAGCCAACTGCCCAAAGTCTTACCCCTCATGTAAGACAAAAGGCATTTTAAAGGTATGAAATCCCTCACAGAGTCATCAGACAAGAGAATCCCCTAATGTGTATATATTAAATCAATCAAAACAGATGTATTGCTACCATAACTAGTAACTAATCTAATCAGACTATCTGAATCTGCCTTTCTATTTTTATACTGTAATAATTTCATTCTATCCAAACCCCTAGCATAATTGCTTGATTTTATAATGTCCTGATATTTGTACCCTCTATTACACAATCAAGTAACCAACTGCTGGTCATGCAAGGCAAACAGTTCCTCTGAAGAGCAATTCCTATGAAGCCTTACAAATTGGGCCTTATGAATGTTCTTGACAATATGTTGGGAATGACAACTGTTGGCCTGTAACAAAGTATTAACCCGAGGATGTTTTCTATGAACTTAAGTACCTAAAGTCCCATCCTGCTGTAGATGAATTTCAACATCCAAAAATGTTATTTGTGAGGTAATGAAGTTAAGCATGAAATGTATACTCCACTTGTTTTTGTTTAAATAGATGACACATTATTGTAAATAATCCTCCTCTGAACACCATACCAACCAGTAATTGTCAAGGTAATGGTGCCAGATGTCCATGGATTCTAAATAAACATTATGCATAGGATCATAAATAAGCTGTTCCTCAATGTAGCCCATAAATAAATTTGCATAAATGGGGGCAAAATATGCCCCCACAGCAGTGCCCTTAAGTTGTAAATAACATTTTTTGTTAATACATGATCAGTAAGGCACAATAAAATGTCTTAAATCCTGGGCTATATAGAGGAATATGGTTCAACCACTATTCCACAGCCAACAGACCTGCCCAGTGAGAAATATTGCTATATAAAGCTGACACATCCAAGGTGCACATACCACCCTTTTTCGAGCTGCATCTCCTTAATGACATTCACCAGTTCCATAGTATCCTGTATCTGAGCTCTCACATGGTCTAACAAAGGTTTCAGATATTGAGTGAGAAAAGCAGATAGGGGTTCCATAAGGGAACCCCCTCCCAGATACTATCGGTCTCCCAGGAGGTTGGTGTAAATCGTTATGGGTTTTGAGTAACATGTAAAAGTACTGTTTCAGAGGTTCTTTAACCATCAAGTGAAACTTAATTTCCTTAGTAATAATGCACTTTGGATGTGTAGATATTTGACCTGTACCTGGAGTTTACCATCATTGCCTTATCTGGGGGTTCTTCTCCAAAAATACCATTGGCTAAGCCTGCAAAGGTTGAAATATTTCTGGTTTAGTATAAACTTATGAATGAGTAAAGACATACATTTGAGCAAGTTAAACTGATAAAGTATTTCATGGCAAACTACATTAATTTTATTGCAGAAATGCTAACAGATTACAGAACTTGTAAGAAGAGATTTTGTACATATGATAGCAAATGTTAGTAAACTTGGGAGTCACATAAGAGCATCCATTGAATCCACTCTTATTTTCTATAACATTACCCAGAATTACTAGAATAATTATAACCAAAGATACATGAAAGGAGAAGTTGGAGAATAAGAAAATAAAACTGACCAGTTATGAATGCACCCCGTTTTTCATCAACATGAGTAGAGGATTAGAAAACTGAGAAGATTAATGACATTCACAAGTTGAGTTTTAACAGTAATAAAAGAAAGTGAACTTAAGTGACTAGGAAGTTTATGAGAAGAGGAAGGAAATTAGGGGACATTCAAAAAAATATGTAAGTTTATTTGTAAGAATTGATTAATGCACTATGATACTTTAGTCAAGTTACCCATTACCAGCCACATGGGGACTAAACTATTTAGTCTGCTTAAGTATTTTCAGGTGACCTCGTTAAATGCCGTGAAGTTTGTTATGTTTAATGTTCAGTACTTCAAGCTTTGGTAAAGTGTACTTCATAATCAGTGAAAATGAATGTAAAAAAGTGATGTCTGATAAGGTTTTTTTTTTAAATTTAAGACAAGGTAATGTATTTCCTGTTTCACCTTTAGACATAGCTTGGCATGTGGATGTAGTAGCAGATACTATCTGATAAAATGGATAAGGTAATGTAGAATGTAAAATCTGATTAAAATAAATACAGACAGAATACTGTATGGAAGTGTCTATAGTGGCATGAAAGACTGTTAAGAATATTTAAACAGAATTTTTAGAGTACCCCGAGATTTAGAAAGTATTACCGTGAGTGGATAGCCATAGAACCAATAGTCTTCCTCCTCCTCCTGGTAAACCATTCTAATACATAGACTACACTATTGCTGAAGCTTCCTGCTAGCAAGATCATCAATATGGAGGATGGTTCTGCTGACCTAGCTGCATGGCAATGAGGTAATGTGGGTGGAGGGGCTAATGCTTAATAGCCTTGTGCTTTTCCCTAGAAATGCCAGTGGTTTTTGTTTTATGCTGCTCAGCAATTCAGAAAATCAATTGGCTGTGTAAATTTCCATGACTAGAGGAAAGGTTATCACCGACAAAAGATGCTGGTCATCCATTCACTCACGCAGATGCAGTTTCTGTGCAGTTAAGAAGTGGTGTAATTTGTAGAAGCAATGTATTATGTTTCTGTATATCTATATCTACTACCTATCTATACATATATATTTTATCAACCAAACATATGTAATGGTGGCCATAAAGAATGATAATTTTAGATTGAATCTAAAATGATCAAAAACAAAAATGAAAATTATTTTTTGGGGGGTAAAGCCTCCCAGCCCCTGCTAATTATATATACCAACTCCAAGCTCTTACAATAGTTGGATAAGGGCAAATTTACTTACCCTTCAAAATGTTGGTGACAAAAATATCTGTTGACAACAACATTCACTTGTATGAGCGTTCAATGTTTCAGACAGTAACTATATATATATATATATATATATATATATATATATATATATATATATATATATATATTTCTTTTTTGTCATATGTGTTGTACTTTGAGTGACTTTAGTATGCAACCATAGTTCCTTGCCAAGTGGGACTTATCACACACAAGTGTGTGGTGATGTGGAGAAAGTGTCTACTGGAATCAGTCCTCATAGCTTATCAGATGCTGTTTTTATTTTTCAGATATACTAGTAGTTTTTTCCTAAACATCAGGAGTTTATTTAGTTTTGAAATTATTGGAACAAGTTATTCCAAGATGAATGCACAAATGCAAGGAATGTTTTTCTTCCACAGCTATTTAGGGAAAATGGTGATCTGGAGAGGATGATATAATTTTATTTTATTTATTTACCAGGAAAGTCCAACTTGGAATGAGTCAATTTTCAGCAGAGGCCTTGGGAGAAATCCTCCAGATGCATGTCTTTGTAATGTGAGAGGAAACCAGAGCTCCCAGAGGAAACCCACACAAATGCAGGGATGATATGCAGACTCCACACAGAAGGCACCCCAGCCAAGAATTGAACTGTAGAACCTCTTGATGTGAGGCGACAATGTTAACTGTTGCACCACTGCATGTGGTGCAGAAGTTAATTTTTTTTTTGTTTCTTTATGTATGTATATCTATATATATATATATATATATATATATATATATATATATATATATATATATATATATTGCTTTACTAATGAGTTAGATTTATTAGTGAGTGGATAAAAGCTAGTGTTGAGAAGTTTGAAAGCTAGAATATGAAATAGTAACATACATTTTGGAGTTCAAAGCAGACTGTTGTCCTTTTCTCTGGTTAGGTATTGATCTTCTCTGCTGATTAAAATATGCATTAACCATTATATTTTATTTTCTATGCACTAAGGGATTGTATTGTTTTGAGGAGAGAACAGTATTGTGATAGTTAAGGTACATTCAAGCCTTGGAAAGAAGATATTAATTGTTATGACATGGCTTGTTTCTGTTGAAAGCAGTCACACAATTTTTTGAAATATATTTGTCAGCTTTAAGACGATTTTAAGCTGATTGCACACTAACAGAGACATTAGTAGGTGACAATAGACCAAATTTTGTTTTCATCACTAAGTTCTAACTGATGATTGGACAGAACTTTCCCATCTGCTTTGGCAATCAAATTGTCCATTCCTGGTATGTTTCTGGTTGGTTTAGCATGGCCTTAGTCAATTAGGGTCAGGAATATAACAGTTTTAGACTGTCATATGTGTTTTTCTCTTTTTTTACATCTGGTTGAATGAGACATTAGTGAACCTAGTTCAAGCTGTCACTCTACTATAAGCTGCATATTTTTTAAAATAAGTCTAAAATGATCAGAAAAATGCACAAGTATAACCACTTTGGCAAGAATCATAGCTTGATGTAACAAATGCAGAAATGTGATGCTGTCCATACATAGGTAGATAGCTTTGATATATTTGTCTGTGAATTCACTAATGTGCAATGTGGAATTATCCAGAACACCATCACCTTGGGTGGTCAAATCATTATTGGTAAGGTGCTGCATCACCTAACAGGCACATGAGTGAACCATATAAGGCACAGCTCAGCAGTCATCTAAGCATGGTTATTGCCTCTCTATACTCCTAGCTAATTAGATATGTTTCAACTTTCAAAGCACAAGACTTTGGTCTGGCCACTGATGCAAGGTTTCAGCCTATGAGTTTTTATCACATTATCACATAAGAGCAAGTCACTATCTCCTTCTAAACTTTCTAGTCAATTGTCAAACCCTCTTCCTTCATAAAAAAAATAAGTATGTGTTTTTTTCCTTATGTTTCAGTGTTTTAATGCAGACACCTGGCTAAGACCTCCTAACAAATCATAAGTAGCCATTCTGCAACTACACACTGTGCATAATACCATATCCCAATACAACATAGGCATCCTTTTTTTAAAAATACCTAAACATTCCACAGTTATAATTTCTGAAGGAATATTGCTCTAGCGTCTTCCCACAATGTTTTTTAAAAGACTGTACCTTTCTTATTAGACATGTCAGTGTATACTGGCATATTATTATTTTGCATTGTCCTATCACAATTATTAAAATTAATGCCTGAAGTAAGTTCTTTCAGCTTGTCATGCAAACTTTTATGAACCCATATCAGATTACCTGTGTAAAGTCAACAATGAAGGGAGACAATGTCTTACTTCCTTAGTCTCTCTTCATACCCTAGTTATTTTACTGAAGAAATATCACAAAGTATTGTTTTAAATTTTTCATACTTACTAATGTCATTCATATTAGAAAAGCAAAAACTTTGTCCATATGACAATATGGGCCTAACTGTACTCTTATGAAATCGTGTAAGTAGTGATGAATATCTGTGTGAGATTGAGTGAAAAATCCTTATAACACCAAAAAATCTTCCTAATCTACTTACAAATATGAACAGTGATCTTCATGTCCTCCATAATCAAAGCTTCCTAATCTTCACACACTTCATATTTAGTCACTAGCTCATTGCTGACTGCATATGGGTACTCATTATTTTCTCTGCTTGCATGTAATACCTTACAATTAAAAGAAACCTTGTTTATTCTGCACCAGTCATGTAAGTCAACAAAGTATTTGTGTTAGTAGGGTTGATTTCTGGGACAGTTTGACTTCCCCTTTAATGCCGTGAAGAATTTTATAAGCCAGCAGTGGTCATTACTAGGCAATGTGGGCATAAATAAATAAAAATAAATAGGGACCCAGAATTGAACTTTGTGGTACTGCACTTAAGGCTGTTAACATCTATAACTTTAACCAGAGACTTTCTTAAATCTAATTATGCACTAAATTAACAAAAAATAACAATGAATAAAAACATCCATTAAACTTTAACCTTTTTAGTACTGCTATTTTAGATGACAGCAGAACTGGATTAAAAATCGCCAGCCATATCCACATAGACCATATCAACCTAAATTCCATTATCCATAACTGTGATAACATTTGAATAGAAAAAGACAAGATTAGCTGCACACAGTCTATTTCATGTGAAACCATGCTGGGGATATCATGATATGGGTCATGATCATATTTTCCCACATACTGGAGTAATACCTTTTCACATGCTTCCCCAAAATATTCATCCAGCTAGAGGGCCCGTAGTTCTCTAACATGTTCATCCTATCACCCTGGAACAACATGAGCTCTTTTTTACTGCTCCAGAACATATCCTAAATTAATATATTGTTGGAACAGATAAGAAGGGCTATCTAGATCAGTTAATGTTCCATAAATAAAATACATTCATTCCATCTGGTCCAGGAGTCCTTAATTTTATTTAAGGCTTCTGTGACTCATGTCTCTCTTCTGTCTAGGCAATATTTTTCAGTTCTTGTTTTTATATACCCATCGTTATACAGTTTTTCTACTATCACTGGCAAAACTGTCATTAATCTCCTCTTTTCTTAATAAATCGTCTACCATCATCAAACTGGACCTCAGTCCCTCCTGATATTCTGCATTCCCTCCTGATATCCTGCATTCCCTCCTGATATTCTGCAGTCCCTCCTGATATCCTGCATTCCCTCCTGATATTCTGCAGTCCCTCCTGATATCCTGCATTCCCTCCTGATATCCTGCATTCCCTCCTGATATCCTGTGTTCCCTCCTGATATTCTGCAGTCCCTCCTGATATCCTGCATTCCCTCCTGATATTCTGCAGTCCCTCCTGATATTCTGCATTCCCTCCTGATATCCTGCATTCCCTCCTGATATTCTGCAGTCCCTCCTGATATCCTGCATTCCCTCCTGATATTCTGCATTCCTTCCTGATATTCTGCAGTCCCTCCTGATATTCTGCAGTCCCTCCTGATATCTTGCATTCCCTCTTGATATTCTGCAGTCCCTCCTGATATTCTGCAGTCCCTCCTGATATCCTGCATTCCCTCCTGATATCCTGCATTCCCTCCTGATATTCTGCATTCCCTCATGATATCCTGCATTCCCTCCTGATATCCTGCATTCCCTCCTGATATTCTGCAGTCCCTCCTGATATTCTGCATTATGCGTAAATAATGAGTTTTCATTATCCTCTTTAATTTCTCCAATTTATAATTAGAATTTTTTTTTACATCTAACAGCTTTTTTCTAAGTTGACCAGCACTCTTTTTATAGATCTTGACATTATATTTTATTTTCAGCTACTACCTTTTCTTCTACCTTGACAGTCTTAATACAATTCTCTTCTACCACAGCGTATTCTGTCTTTTCCTATTTATATCATCTTTCCAGTTCCATTGTAACATATTGAAATTAATTGGACTTAATTTACATGCATAATACCTTCTGTAAGTTCTGACTGGTATAAAAATATCGTTGACTCCCAAAGTATCCTACCAGCAAAAACGTCAGGAAACAATATTGGCAAACAACTGTAAGGATACACCACGAGAACAATTCCTTAAAACCTTCTTTATTCTAATGCAAATAACAGGATAAGCGCTTTCGCATGCTATGCGCATGCTTCATCAGATCAATTAATGCAAGTACCAACATTCTTTATATATAAAACAACTTCCAATCAGATCTTATTGTTAGGACCATTAATTCATCCATTGGTAATAAGCTCTCACAGCTGACTTTAACCAAACAAATCTCAACGGCAGCATGTGTTGTCCAACTTTAAAGCAAAACTCTAATTTAAACAGACAATGCATTGCAACACGCTAAAAAATATATTGGAAAAGTTAAGATATTAAACGCTAGAATAATCTAACATACTATCCTATCATATATTATCATGTAGTATCATTCATTGTCATAAAAAATATATAAAAAAGATATATTAACATTCTAAGCAGCTGTCATATTCGATCTTTCTAATATCTAACTACATAAAACAAAATTATATCAAAACTCCAATTTATACAATGCTGCATCAAATATGTTAAAAATCAATATATATGTATAAATATAATAATTGTGATAAAAAACTTTTCATGTCCTAACCTATTATTCTCAATCTTGACATTCTAAAAATTCATTATTCCTACATAAATATCCTCTGTATCTCAGCCTGAATCAGACAGCACAATAAATATATATTTCTGGACCTGCATATAGAGAACAACTATTAAAGCTTTAGTTCAGTTAATTTATGGACAAATATGCTTATCTTCCTTTCATAAACTAAAATATTTCTAACATAATTCTCTCATAATAAATTGAACATATGAAGCTGAATCTGTATGGAAAATACATTTCATCTAAATGTATATGAGTAAATATATATAAATGTGTGTAAATATATATAAATAAATATATGTGTTGAAAAATAAATTTGGCTGCGCAGATAAATATATATAGTGATAAACTCAAGAGAATCAAGGAAAGAAAATTAGCTAGGGATGTTCAAGATTTTGCAACCAGTAATATTTTTGTTTGGCCAAGAACAATTGCCACCAATCCTGCAAATAATGATTTCCGTTCACAACCTGTTGAACGGGAAACAGGAAGGACTCAGATTTTGAATTTGGCGCCTGTGCCAGGTGCCGCGTCCTGCAGTATGGAACCGAATGACGTCAGGAGACACCAACGTGCAGATGAAGTGAATTGTAACACCCCACCACCGAACCAACAGGCTTTGAAACCAGTAGATGAAGCAGAAAGGATAGGTACGATTCCACGTACCATAGCCATCTTTAATCCACCTACAGATGGCCCTTTTCCGATAAAACAAGGTCGGTTCAACAGAGGGAGATCATCCAGTCGCGGACCAAGAAAACGGAAATACTCGCAGGAGAGGTATGGACAACAACAAAAAAGAATGCTGAATTGACTGGATTGGTTTTTAATCATTCTGACTATGTTTTATCTAGTTCAGACTTGTCATTGCTGAATAAAGGGTTGAAATTTATACCGGCACAACCTAGCAAATTAGGTGAGACTTTTACTGATCTGAGACTCTTTGCCAGAAATGTTGCGTTGAAATTGTTATTCAAAGATAAGATAAGAGTTACAGAAGCACCCAATAATATGTACTGTTTTAAAAAGAAAAGTAATTTTTCTCCTCCACTACCAGCGATGGTAGAATGCTTTGTGAAAGCATGTGAGAATGATTTTTATCATTTGTATTCATTAGGACACCTTAACAATAAGTATTGTAATTTAGATAAGGATGAACAAAAGTCACTTTTAGATTTGAAGTCTAACGCTGACATTTTGATTACTCCTGCTGATAAGGGGGGGGGGGTTGTAGTACTGAATAGAGTAGAATATATTGAAAACATTGAGTCTTCTCTCAGGTCGACTAATAGCTACAGAGAACTTACTATAGAGGAAGTCAACAAAATAATCAATGATGTGAGAGACAACCTGTATGATTTACTGATGTGCCGTCAGATTAGTAGTGAAATGCATGATTTTTTACACATTCAGGAACCAGTGATACCTATGTTAAAAGGCTCCCCTAAAATACATAAGGAAGTGGAACCTATACCAATGAGACCTATAGTCTCTGGAAGGAATTGGGCTACTTATAATTATAATTTTTTATGACAATGAATGATACTACATGATAATATATGATAGGATAGTATGTTAGATTATTCTAGCGTTTAATATCTTAACTTTTCCAATATATTTTTTAGCGTGTTGCAATGCATTGTCTGTTTAAATTAGAGTTTTGCTTTAAAGTTGGACAACACATGCTGCCGTTGAGATTTGTTTGGTTAAAGTCAGCTGTGAGAGCTTATTACCAATGGATGAATTAATGGTCCTAACAATAAGATCTGATTGGAAGTTGTTTTATATATAAAGAATGTTGGTACTTGCATTAATTGATCTGATGAAGCATGCGCATAGCATGCGAAAGCACTTATCCTGTTATTTGCATTAGAATAAAGAAGGTTTTAAGGAATTGTTCTCGTGGTGTATCCTTACAGTTGTTTGCCAATAACCTTCTGTAAGTTATTGCTTTCTCCTTGGCATACAGTGGTTTTAGAATAACCTTAATTATTATGTTGTTATAATGTGAGTTTGCCAGTGGTGATGCTGCTATGACATCCTCTATCCTTGTTTCTTCTGGGTATAACACCATGTCCAATATATTATTTGATTTGGATCTTGAACATTAGCCTGTTAGTGACATTTATGTTATTTTAATAATTACTGCAGTCTTTTTTAACTCTACCTCCTTTTTCACCACAGTCTTTCACTCTATTTCATTGCTTGCATATCGCAGTTCATCTTCAACATTTTTGTAATGCCATTACCTAGCAACAAGAAATTTACAGCTAACTAGACATTGCCACAGTAACAGGGCTGGGACATTTTTCTCCTACCAGGCAGCACAACCTTCAGTGCAACTTGGTGGCCCCATCTTTAGTTAGGTCTACCTGCCTCTATTGATACCCTCCCCAAACTTACTACATGAGAGTTGGGGCCAATGAGGATCCTTAGGTCTCCCTGGTCCCATGCCTCATCCCCTGTCTTGGATTTTTTTTTTTGTATTATGACCTGCACTGATTTCCCCCTCGTCTATGATACTTAGTACATCCAAAGAGTCTATTCCTTCTTTTAGACTACATTCCCCCACAGTGCCCCCAGCCTCTTCCAGGGATCATACTCAGTAAATGTCCAGATGATTGCCCTTCATACCTCTCAACTGTACAGATTTTTGCAGAATGCCCAGATTTTTGCCTCATATTTTAGTCCATTCCTCATAAAGTTTGTGGTCTTCTGGCAAATCACTAAAGATTGATGTCACCAAATAACAATAAATAATGTCAGACAGTTGAATTTCAGACTTTATATCCTTCAGAACACACTTACTTATGCAATATCTGTTATTCTAGCAACTTTCTAAGTTTATAGGAGCAATACTTAATTTCTGTCCCTATTTTTAGGTCTTTGTCCCTCGCATTCCTCCTGGCGTTGTCCAGATTTCTTGGACAGAGAGGTTGAGAGGTGCCTTTCTCCCTCCCCCCCAGGCTAGACTAGACTCACCTATCATCCATGTCACTCTATCAGACAAATGACCCATTACTCGAACTATGGTGCCTGAGTCCTAGTCAGCACTTTATTCCTCTACATCACTGGAGTGATATCCTACAGCACTGGAATGTTATGATAAAACAAAAACATACTACTGTGTTGTGGAAGACTTTCAATGTTAAAAGAAAGACAGCTGCCAATCCACTATGACCCACATTAACAGGACCTAATAATTTATTTACCAATCTTATATCCTCTAACTTTTCTCATCCACATCCAGCTCTAATGCCAGTGCCCTAAACTGCATATAACATTCCCTAACCAAAAAATTCATGCTTGCTCAGATAAGTAGGACTGAACCCTCACTAACAAGTAATTTCTTTGGTTCATACTGGTATATAAATCCCATGGAACTGCAACCATGTTTTACTGTTTCTTTAGTGATGTGATTTGTATCCTTATTCTATAGCAGTAGGCTTTACTGTGGCACACTTACATTGTTACATGATTTAACATTATACCTGAATACATCTCTCTCCCTGCTGGTTAAGTGTCCTAGCTGGAACAGTGAAAATTTGAGTGCTTTTAAAGTGCAGAATTGCAGATTTGTTACTGAAGGGACACTTTATTTAAGTGACTCTGTACGAATTAGCCATGAGGGACATAAATTCAGTGCCTGCATATTCACATCTGTTTTTTTGTTGTTTTGTTTTTTTTTAACCAGGTGTACTATATCAGCTCAAAATATTTGAGATGCAAACAAAATAACTTGCACATTTTTGCACAAAACCCATTACCATGCAGGTACCCACCTCAGTGAATTAATGACCATTCATACAAAATGAAAAGAAAAACTGCCCTGATATTCATTAACAGGCATGTACACTTTACACTAAGCCTACACAATTACTTTGTGTTAGCACAATGAGCAACAGTATTCATTGAATATACATGCTGCTATGGAAGCCTATACAATTATCAGCATCTTTTCGTAGCCAGTAGAAATGTTAGCAACCATGAAAAGGTGTCCATAACCTTAAGCACATGATGTAAACAAAAGGGTTTACTCATAGGTGACCCTAGTAAGCGAGTATGTGCAGACAGGTAATACAAACCAAGACAGGTAATACAAAGCCAGGGCAAGTTTATTGATATAATGAAGATACAGGGGAAGTTAAATGAGGAAACTGTATACATAATATGGTGGGATTAGTGGAGAAATAAAAAACAGTGGAGGGTAAATGTGGAAAACATGCTTACATAATTTAGAAATATGTGCTTATTTCACTAAGAGCAGTTTTAATATACATATTTTCATATTGATTTAATAATAATTAATCAACTGTGAGCACATAAAAATGGAAATACTAACAAAATATGTGAGAAGGACACAAAGCACCGGTGTAACATAAGAGAGTAAATGTGATATAAATGTTAATAAAATGCTGAGTTGAGAAAAGTTAGCAAGGACACTAGATATTCTGGAATATTTGAATATACTGCAATTATGGCATATGTGACTTTATATTCTCTACTTCATTTTGCATAAAGAAGAAGAAAAAATGAACCCTACACACATTGTGTCATGCACTTCAGATGTAGACATGTCTTTGCTATATGTTGTCATTTGCAACCACAGAAAGGGGGTATTATTACCTTTAAATATGTGTTAGACAAGCTTGTGATTTATATTCATGAAAATGGTAAATAGTAATGTAATAGCAGTCAAAATACATAAGTGGCTAGTAACACATATCCGATGATACTCATTAGGTTAATGATACTGTTGAAAAATGGTATGCATCTACTACACTATTATACATGGCTTGTTCACAAGGAATTAGAGAGACCACCACCATAACAGCAAGTAAACAACACAAATACACCAGAAAGTCTCATAACACAGGCCGAATCACACTTTCTGATAAGTTTGCTGCGTGTCATACATTAAGAAATGTTATGTCCAATAAAGCTCTACAGTGTGAAGAAAAGAACTACAGTAATACATAAATGTTTGGATGAAGATATCCAATACAGAGTATTACTATTTGTAAAATAAGTAATGCCTGTGAGCAATCAATGACATATCCAACACTTACATCTTGCCAGACTCAAACACATGCCAGGACAGATATCAGAGAGCTGTGTATCAACCATTCATACTACAGAAATAGGTATCTTGGCTGTGTCATGAAAAAAAAAAACACTTCAAGGATTTACATCAGTTTTCTTTTGTGATGGCTATAGATCCCCTAACTTAGAGAATGGCACCTTAAAAATGTGGCCCTCTGACTGTACCACAACTACTTTGTCTAAGTCCATCCTGTCTGACACATTTATCTGACAGACAGATGTCACCAGATTCAAACCCCTGCCTATTATACAACACTTTAAGAGATGGGTATTGACTGCGTTTGCCACAGGAGATAGCAACAAAGCTAGCCACAAACAACTGAAATTGCATGAAGTAAGAAAGAAGTTTTGATAAATCTCCACAGTTCCAGTTGTAAATGTAATACATCCAATACGCAGTTCGAATGACAATAAAACACTCAATATTTATTAAAACAAAAAACAACTGTTAAGCGCTTTCATTCACAAAGAACTTCTTCAGACCTGGTTGTCACACATACAAAAGTCACATTTATAGTTTGCTCAAGTCACATGACCCAAAACATTAGCAGTGTTTTAACCCTTTCTTACATAACACTGCATTAAAGTTTTCCATATCATTCATACCTGGATCTGCACCTGTGTTTAGCCTCACTTGCCAAGCATATTCTTTCCAGTTTAAATCCACTTCTGCATCCCATCTCTTATCTGCATTTAAAACTTGGTCAATAACAGTAAAACTAAAATCCACTTTAACTCTGTTATGATAGTTAACAACATGTCTTGCTAGGGCATTAGTTACATCCAGTTTCTCAACTGCCCTCAGGTGCTCATAAATTCTGCGATGGAAGCTACGAATAGTTCTTCCTATGTAAAATCCATTGCAAGAATTACATAATGCTAGATACACAATGAATTTAGACTTGCAATTGTAATTCCCCTTGATATTAATAGTAAAGTCCCACACCTTTACTACTATTTTGTTCCCCAGTACCAAAAACTTACAATAATTGCAGTCTTCACATCTTGACATCCAGTTATAAGTAATAGGAGTATTCAATTTTTTGGTTTCTAAAAAAATCCTTAATCTTTTCCCTCTTTTGTGACAAAAGTAGGACTCTCACATAAAAAAGCACCCAACTCTTGGAAATTCTTCAAAAATTTCCAATTATTTGTGATGATCTGCTTAATACTGAAATTGCATTTCAAAGTAACACAATTAAATAATATATCTAGCAAGGAACACAGTATTTATAGCATTAACATGGCACATTCATTTTTCATATCTGGATGCTACATCACAAGTAGCATTTGTGTTACACATCATCAGGATTTCATGTAATGGTGATTAGAGACACCCCCCCCCCCGCCGGATTTACTATTCCTCCGTTCAGGCCTAGCTTAGTCCTGCACGGAGGCTGCCATTTAAGAGCAGCATGGCAGTGCGCCATGAATAGTAATGAGGTGTGCTGCCTGAGCTCCTAATCTTAGATGGAGCATGTAAGAGTGCAGGGGACTTATCTGAGAGCAGAGCTCTCATAATATACATGCCCCCACAATGAAGAACAGCAGAAAGGAGTACGAAATGAGCGAGACCACTCATAGGTGTCCGCATATCCCCACCAACATTCCCCCTCATGTACAACAGCAAGTAATCACCAGTAAAATGAACAAACCCTTTATTTTTTATTTTAAAATCCAATTAAAGCTAACCATAGGTGCGTGGGTGTGCCCATTGCTTAGCTATGGTTAATGCAGCTTAAATGGCTGAAGAGGATAACAAGGAAGATATATGCAAATGAAGCAGCATAGCAATAGTGTAGTGAGTAGAGCAGTCGCCTTATGAGCAGGCATTCCATTTTCCATGGCAAAACATGTTATGACTAATATTTATGTTGCATAACCCACTAAATAAAATATATTTATGAACTGGAGTACTGCAGTAAATGCACATGTGAGGTGTCAGTGTCATAATAAATAAGCACCAATAGCAGTAGTAAGCATATTTAAGCACTAGTAAGTGAGTTTAAGCCTGTTTGCGCGGGGGTAAGCAATGCACACACAGGTTAAGCAATTTTCAAGCTAACTCTGTGTAAGCATATGCAACTGGGGGTTATCAGTGCTTACCCTTGTGCAAACCCGCGCAAACCCACTTACAACTGCTCAAAAGTGCCTTAATCACTCTGTATCCAACAGCCCTTGTTCTGCCCAGCAACAGACTAAAAAGCCATGGAGGTCTCAAACCCAGGACCCTCTACATCACAGTCACAGTCTTTAACCATCAAGCCAACACAAAAGTACAGAAAAATGAGGTAACAGCAAGCAAGTCTTCACCATAGTAAAACCAAACTGAACCTGTGAAAGGAATCAGTATACAAACATATGTGCCTTAACCAACTACATAACATAAATACATGAACCGGAGTACAGCTGTAAGGCCAGAAGTCAGGTGTAATTGCAATAGAGCGTTAAAGTCCCTAGTAAAACACAAGGACCCCATACAGTGTACGTACACATGAATCATGGATACCAGGCATACATATAAGGTGTAATGAATAATAACTCAATGCCAAAAAGGAATTATAATGCAAAGTCTAATGTAAGCAATGCTAAGCAATGTGTAGACCAGCTAACTCAATGTGCCCAGTGTTATGCCCCTTTAAACAATGCCAACCCTAGGTAAGCAGGTTTGGCCATAGCCTAGCCTTTTCAAAACTGGCCAGTCATGGAAGTGTGCAGGAAATCAGCCCTACTTAAACTCAAGAGGTGGGAATACATCTCATAACTGGTTGTAGCTTCCCCTTGCAGGCACAATGGCAGTAAGGGGAGAAGGTGTGCTCTTTCGGAGGCAGTGTTGGTGCATCCAGGAGTCCAAAGTCATGGCAGGACTTCTTGTCAAAGACCATGATCAGAGACTGCTGCAGGGCCAGTACCAGGGCTCCCAATATAAGGTGGAGGCCTGGGACCATCTTGCCCATGACCTCACCAGTGCCAATGGCATACCCCGAACTGGTGAGCAGGTCAGGCATCACTATGCTGACCTGAAGCAGTGTAAGGGATATCTCTTGGAGGAGTGGATCCAAGAGGCTAGAGTGGCAGGGGATGTTCCAGTTATGTATAAGTATCACTCCACTATGTGTGTAATAATTGCCAGCTCAGGTATATCATGGATAGGTATGGCTAAATATTCTTCATATGTCCTCCACAGCTGCAATGGAGTGGGCCACGAAACAGGAGGCCCACGTCAGTTGCTTGGTTAGGTTGCGACGTGAGGCAGGTCAGTAATACTCATACATTTACTGCATAGGAAATAAAACTAAAAGCAGTAGTAAATTAATTGCCTGTATAAAACCTGTATTGTTCAGCGCAAGTACTGCATACACTAGAGAATATGGCAGGAAGAATTTCATATTGGTTGTATGTCAATAATGTAATAGCCTGACAATAAAGGTCAACTGCTGGACTGCATGAGTATATTATGGTATCATATGGTAATTTAGATTCACAGTCATATAATAGTACTGTAGTATTAAGCACTGTTACCCACACCGTGCACCATAAATTGAATGTGTAGGAATGCCTGTATATGACAAGTGTAATCCCCAGAGGCCATTTAGTACAACTGAGAGACACATAGACAGTAAACAGGGAAAATGCAGACAACAAAACCCAAATAGCACATGCAACTGAGATGTGAACTTTTGTTTTTTAGCAGACACAGCCATGGCTTGAATCCTGCCAGTGGTAGTACTCAGCATACAGAATCATACCCCACAACTGCACAGATATGTCCAGAATGTCCAGTAAAGTGGCTCATATATGTTGCCTATCAACCTGTCCCCCTGGGCAATCAGTGGGATGATCCCAGATGTATAGGCAGCAACAGGAAATACAACTGATTGACACACATCTATGAGAACAAAGCTGGTACACTAGCAACTCCCCAATACCTTATGAGAATAAGAAGCCATATATGTCCCATCTACACCCCAACTTGTCAAGCTGTAGTCAGAGTGTGTACAGTAACAGAGTGAGATGTATGTGCATAATAGTAATGTGGAATCTGGTACTGTGTGTGGGAACATTCAGGTAGTGCTAATAAACATATTTCCCACAGTTCTGTCAGATATCAACACTGTCCTCAGAAATACAAAAATGACACCCAGTACTAGTACTGTTTACATTGGCATTGTATGGCAGTGTGACTGATGCAGTTGCTCTGAATAATGAGGTATTACACATTACTGTCACCCACACTGTCCCACAACATATAACTGTCTGGGCAATCTGTATAAGAGTGTTGCAATACAGGGTCAGAATGCAAAAGCACAAAGGATTAATAAGGCAGAAAGTAGATAGGAGATATACAGCAATATGATGGACAGTGTGATTATGTTGTAGCAGACACAGCCATGGTCTGAATCCTGGGAGTGGAAGTAGACTACATACAGAATCATACCCCACAACTGTACAGATGAGGCCAGAATGTCCAGTATATGGGCCCATATCTGCTGCCTGTCCCCCTAGTAAGTCTGTGGGATGATCCCAGATGTTTAGCCAGTAAACAGGGAATACAAGTGATTGTCAAAGATCTATGAGAACAAACCTGTCACTGTAGCAACCCCTGAAATTGTTAGGAGAGCAATAAGCCAAGTTTGTCCTATCTACACCCCCATGTTGTCAAGCTGTGACTAGAGTGTGTACAGTAACAGAGTGAGATGTATGTGCATAATACTAATGTTTAATGTGGCAACAGTCAGGTAGTGTTAACAAACATTGCTCCTACAGGTACATCAGATACGAACACTGTGCTGAGAAATAAAGACCATAATAACCTGTACTTGTATTGTTCACTCTGGTATTGTAGGGAATTGTGAGTGTTGCAGTTTCTCTGAATAATAATGTATCACTGATCACTGTCACCCACACTGTGCTACATAATATAACTGTGTAGGAAAGCATGCATATGTGTGTGTGTCAGGTCACTAAAGGCTGAAGAGGGCAATATTTTACATATGTCCCAGCACACCTGCATGTGGTCAACACATGCCCAGAGTCTGTGCAGAAAGAGTTGGATAGCTATGTGCAGAACATCAACCTGAAATCTGGGAGTATGTGAAGAAACAGTTAGTCAGTGTTAACAAATATTCCCTCCACAGATATACCAGGCAAGAGGTGTATACTGTAGGTAAAACCAGTTCATGTATAACAATGATGACAGCCATGTCACTGTCCAAACTAAAGATATAGGGTAGTGTAGTAAGACCTGTAAGGTACAGATAACAGCACTGACTAGGAGAGTAATGTGGACTACAGGAATATACTAGCTGTTACTTGACATCTTTCTCTCCCCCCTACCATATCTCCAACAATAATCAACATTCCCACCCCAACTGGTATGTAATGAAACCTATGTTCTGATAATGTCCAATTGTTTGATAAATATATTAATTGCTCCCATGCATGTGCTATAATGAAATATTCCAAGATTGGTGGCATGGTGCCATCAATGTACTTTCATGCTGTTCTTATTACCACTGTGGTCCCATATATGCATGTGTTCTGTTTGTTATGCAACTGTTCTGTACCTGATGGCTGGGTTAATGTAAATATCAATGTATGCTGTTATACCTAACCCTGAAATGTGTTGACTATTAACTAACCCACATATGATGATGAAATCTAAACACTATAGCACGTTTGGGAAGGCCGGTCCCAGTGAACCCATCTGTTCCACCTCAGCTGGCCATGACACTGGGCACCAGCATATCTGGGGCCCAACCCGGGAACTCCTTGTCAATTGTTCCTGCACCACCTTTGGGTGGAACTGCCTCAGGGGATAGGGCTTAACCCCCTGAGAGTGGGTATGGACAGGAACCTGTCACCCGTCACCAGGTCGGGGTCATGGTGCGTAGAGAGCCCAACCAGCAGCTTGGTGATCTTCTATGCGAGCTCAAGGGCCATGTGTCACAACTAGAGCATCAGTCTGGCTCTGCAACTCAGCCCTCAGCTCAGCCACCATCAGGGCTGTGAAGGTGCCGTGGTGACTGCCCATGGGTAGAGACCTCAGTCCCACTGTTTCCACTAGGAGGCTCATGGGCTTTCAATTTTCCAACACCCCTCTCCATCAAGGTGTTTACCCCCCACAGGTGTCATATACCGCCCCTGTATGCATCTTGTTTGTCTTGCCTGTTAACCTACCCAACCAACCTCCCCAAATATACCTACTACTCCACCCCAACATCCCACTTTCATATGGAAACAAAAAAGGGCAATCTATTCCCAAAAAAAAAAAAAATCTGGCACCATACATAGCTGTCCATTTCACACACGTGTCTACTGGACACATGTAATCTGGCCTAATTGGCATCACAATTTATTATTGTTGTTCTCATCCCTCTCTCAGGGGTTTGCATGTCCAACTGTACCTCCAAATTCAGTGTATATGCACAGCAGTTGCTGTAGTAGAAATGGGCAGCTATGGACCTTCCCCAGACCCTTCCTGTATATCTCTAGCTATTTCCCCTACTGTCTTACCCTCTTTGTGCCCCTTTTTCACCACTTTCCTATCACCAATTTTTTTCTTTTCTTTTAAAGAAATTAGCACGGGGGTAAGCAGGAGTAAGCACTTTTAAGCAGTAGTAAGTAGGTTTAAGCCTGTTTACATGGGGATAAGCAATGCCTACACTGGTTAAGCAATTTAGAAGCTAAATGAGTATAATAAACTGAAACAGGAATTTAGCAGTGCTCACCTCTGTGCAAACCTGCGCAAACCCTCTCACAACTGCTCAAAAGTGCCTTAATCACTCTGTACCCATGGCCCTTGTTCTGCCCAGCAACAAAATACACAACTTTTGCAAGTCTCGAACCAAGGACCCTGCACACCACAGCCAAAGTGATTTACAACGAAGGCATGTCCCATATACATAACCCTCATGTTTTCACAAACATATCATCCAGCTGAGTCATTCAACAGTACAGGAAATGTATTTCAACATGTAGATGTATGTGTGTGTGTGTATATATATATATATATATATATATATATATATATATATATATATATATATATATATATATATATATATATATATATATATATACATATATATTAATATCTAAATAGAGAAACATATCCTATATATGTAGATATATATATATATATATATATATATATATATATATAATATCTATATATATATCTATACATTTAAACATACAAATGCCTACATCTATAGATATATATGTCTACATCTATATGTCTAAATATATACAGCAAGTTATATATATGTAAGCAGATATATATATATATATATATATATATATATATATATATATATATATATATATATGTAGGTATATACAGACATAGTTATATTTATGTAAGCAGATATATATATATATATATATATATATATATATATATATATATATATATATATATGTATATATGGACATACATCTGTAGATAACAATGGGAAAATAACAAAAACATATATGTCCACATGCACCGTTAATGGGGTTGAGAGGCCCCAAACAATATACGTCTTGTACTAATAGGTATACCCCTCCAGCCAAACACGTCCACCCTGCAATACACTACCAAGTGTTGTAGATCCCATAACCAGGACCTGACATGACATGGGCATCCCTAGGATACATATACATGGACACATATATGCAGATACAGATATACAGCCACTTTTCCTACAGTTACCACCTTACCAACTGGAGACTGTATGAGCCACCCATACAAATGACAATCATTGCCTGCAACATATGCCCACAGAGAAATAAAAGGATATAACACCACACACAGGTTTGCATAAATGGGAAAGCTTTATTTGTGTACTATTACAGTTGTATATGCCATGTGGTATAGCTGTTTAGACACAAACATCCATATAAACCAAGTAATGCAACTGTGAAACAATAATACTAATACAGTAGTCTGGAAAAGTTAACAAATGTTGCTGTCCAGGCCAAGGCCATCAAGTAGTACAATAGTAAAGACAGAGTGGGCCACAGGATACCAAACAATCAACAGTAAGTAATGCAGATGTATAGATCAGCAGCCTCTATCTACACCCTGTAGACAATCCCAGGGGTAAAGACCTCAGTTGACACAATGTGATGTAACTGTTACATAACAAGGCACAACTGACACCATCACAAGCACACTGACGAACAGAACAGTCTGTATGGCAGGTGGCATTAAGCCTGCATTTAACCAAGGTGGATTGTATGGTAAAATACATCCATATACCTTAAGGCAGCTCACCCCTGATGGTCTCCAGGACTTTGGGCTTTCAGGATTCTGTAGCACTCCCATATACATATGTGTATATGTATACATAGATATACGTATATGTATATATCGATTTATGTATATATGGCTATATATGCATGCACATCCTATGTGTACAGATATGCCTAGTTATGTTGGTATATATGTATATATCAATAACTATATGTGCATACATATCTATTCTGATATACCTACTACTGTCAATATATATGTAGATATCCATACGTATATGTGCATATGTATTTCTATCTGTATATGTGCAGACATATATTGCTCAGTATATGTATATATCTAGGTGTTTATTTGTATAGCTATGCACATATACATATCCATCTGTGTATGTTGATATGTATATGTGTATGTCTATATAGCTATCTGGATAATTATATGTACATATATCCTCTCCATATGTCCTGAACATGGAGTGTAGCCCTACCTCAGATCCTATAGTCCCAACTTTGTAGTGCAAGGGGGTGCCAGGTATGTATAGCAGGTATATTTGTAGACTAGTGTTACTGTAATAGGGAGTGTCTTCACAGAAATGGTGTGTGTGGGAGGTCACATCTGCTTTTAACATGTGTGTCATTGGCTACTGATAGACATCTGAAGGACATCACAGTACAGTACTACTGCTAGCATGTAATGCTCCTGTGGAATACAACAGGGATAATGGCCAATATATGTGGTCAGTCTGACACATTCTGGACAGTCCAGAGGTATACACAGAACCCTTTAGTGCAAGACATGTAGACCAAGCCTGACAATGTGGATGTTAACAGCCATGTAGATGGGTATAATACCTAACTACTGGTATACATGTGCCCCCATAGGTTATGCATTCACACATCCCTGCCTGTCCTGCCACATACTAACTGGTGGTACAGAGGTGCCATGGCCACATACTACCCACTAGATATTGACATGCATCTGTACAGCATCCCACTGCTCTGTCTGACATACATGACTGTTATGATGGTCCAGCGGCAGTACATCTGGCAAGTATCTGGACATTACATCTCACTGGGTAAGTACACTAAGCTGCTAGGCATGTAGCAAAGCACTGTGCAGGCTACAGGCAGACCAGATCAACACTGGCCTACATTTCCTATGGGGGAATGCACATGTACCTGCATATATAGCAGGATCTATAGGCATGCCACAGCACATTGTAACATACACCTGTGTGAAAGTGCATAACCACAACCAATGTGAACACAGCCACAGCCACACATGGTATGCTAGCGTATTATTACAGTATATGGACTATCTGTTCAACACCAACCACATATGTGCCACTCACACACTAACCCTCTATATATATATATATATATATATATATATATATATATATATATTGGGCCACTATACAGTGTGCTCCGAAGCCTGACTGTGGTATGGGACATGTGGGTGTATGGCTCTACAAACATGTCAGCCGATAGGGTAGCATACAGTGGAGCAGCATGTAACATCAGATAGAACAGGATAAAGACCAATGACATCTACCACAGTCTGTACACAGGCCAAGGTACATATTAACAATACATACACTGCTGACAATCACCATAAGTACACAGACCTCAGTACTGTACGCACAACCACAGAATGTCCAGGTTATGTAATCAAATATAACTCCTAGTATACATAACATATGTAGCAGTCTGCTATCTCACTGGCTTGTTATCAGATATGATGTCACTAATTACGGTGTACAGCATATATGCACCCCTTACTGCATGACATATGTACAAAGGTTGACAGGGTTGTCGCTGGAGGCAAATACACAGGGCCAATATTGACATGTTGCTGTGATAACCTCATACATTTACTGTTATAACTGGGTTTGTTGCAACATATGTCCTATGAGGGATATGAAGTCAGTAAATCTCACAGCTGTCACCATCTACAGACTGCAATCCTCACACTACCTTCTGCAGTTCACAGATAGGTGCTCTGTGGGTAACACCTGAAACAAAAGGCACCACACACTGGCCAGTCTGCAGATGACACTACAGATGGATGTTCCCTCATAAACATAGCACTGACATGGCAGGTATGAAAACATGTAGGAAAACCATATCCACACACATCCTGTTAAACCAACATTACTCCAAATGTAGTATAGCAGCACTTACAGTCTGTATTCAGGTCAGGCACATCCCCCCTCCTGTGTGTTGGCCTGTTTCCACAGTGTATGTTGTTAGAGGTAAATCCCCAATCCATCTGATATGTTGTTTG
Organism: Protopterus annectens; assembly: GCF_019279795.1. Lineage (NCBI taxonomy): Eukaryota > Metazoa > Chordata > Ceratodontiformes > Protopteridae > Protopterus > Protopterus annectens. The sequence goes on along the minus strand of NC_056738.1, from coordinate 537,915,717 downwards.
CCAAAAAAACAGATTGAGTTCATTTCCATGCAATTGGCTATGGGAATGTTACCACAGCTGTTCCACATGCAATCAGCTAGAGGATGGCTGCAATTTGTGCAGAGGCCATCAGCTGATCCTGAGCATCACTTAAAATACACATGCTGCTGCCTAAGCAATGCAGGTGTAAATCTTCACATTCACAAGAGAGGGAGTGAGAGAGGCTGACAGAGGCAAAGAAAAGCCAGGGAGGGGTGGGAGAGTAAAACTTAAGCTTCTTTGTTTCACACACCTACCATTATAGGGTATCAAACCCCTGATGACTATGTAGTGCTATCACATGTCCATGCAGTTAGTGGATGTGCCACATAGGTTACATGTTGGGGAGCCCTCAGAATGTATATGTGATGGTGAGTGACATCTGCAACAGGGATATGGTAGCTATGTGGTAGGTGTAGTACACGTGCCTGTCCACACGGACAGGTGTCAGCTTCAACACAGCCATACACTCACAGGGATGCACACACACTGACACACTTGGCAGGGCCAGAATTACAACTCATCACTAGTGTGATTGCCACAACACAATACTGTGCAGGTATCACATCCACCACAGAGGTCATACGGAGGTTATATGTGCAAAGGGTATGTGGAGGTGTCTGACATCAGACAGCATGCTTCAGTATGCCAATGGCAGTTGTAGTGATTGCGAATGTGGTCATATGCATCATACACCACATACACAGACATGGGTGCCAGTACTGACATGCATGGGTGCACTGCTTCACGGGTGTTTTGTGGTTGATGGTGCCAGATGGCTATACAAGGCTATGTGATGGGTATATCTTGGCATCAGGTCACATGACAATGGTCTGCAACGTGGCTCATGGGTGTAGTGTCTGGGGTTGCCCAAACAGGTGGGTATTGCATTCACCATCCAGTCACCTGGGTGACTATTGCATGTGGCCAGTGCTGTGCATTGCTTGCTATCTATGTGTTCCTTAGTCCATGATATGGACAGTGTCTGGGATGTGCACACCTCCCACATGCATGTACAGTGACATGTAGAACTGTACCTGGGGTGTCTGGCCCATGTGTACACAGAGTGTTATCATCAGATGTGCCAGTCCTGGCCTCATGTGGTGGGAACTGTTAATGGACAGCAGGTTCAGCCTGCACCTACATTGATAGCATGATACCGGTATTCCCTGGTGTCAGTGGCATCTGTCCATACAGGGCTTGTGTTTCAGGCACAGTATGCCCTTTGTGGGTCACATTTGATGGCACCACAGGTGTTGCAGGTGTCCAGTGGGGAACATGGGGGAGGTGCACTCTTGGCATGTACATGTTTATTGGACTGATGGACATGGTGCCATGTTCTCTGTAGCCCACTGCAATCACAGCATGGTTACTATCAGTAGGTAATATGCAGGGTACTACCAACATAGCGGCTGTTGCCTAGGCAAGTGTGTGTGTGTGTGTGTGTGTGTGTGTGTGTGTGTGTGTGTGTGTGTGTGTGTTTGTGTGTTTATGAGACAAGAGTTGAGAGTGTTCCCTATGTAATACAAGGGTTGCTAATGTTGTTCAGCTGGCATTGATGTCACATTTAGGGGTATGGATTTGCACCACAGCCTCTTGGCTATTTCATATCTGTTATTCCTGTTCAGTGGACAATGTGATATATACTTGTCCCACCATATAAGAAGTTTGCAAAACCCGCTCCCCATTGAGTCCATTTGTTACACACTCACAACCACCTCCACACAGGATATGAATGACAAGCACGCACACACACACACACACACACACACACACACACACACACACACACACACACACACACACACACACACACACACACGCGTCATGTCTGGGATTAGAACTCCTATCTAACTAGTATATTACACTACAGCACTATGCCATTATAGGATATTCCATGGAGATTACTGGAGTACTTCTTCCCCAAAAGTGTATTTCACAGTGAATGACATCAGCAGGATTCTCAAAGAAGGGCATCTGCATTGTACCGAGTGTGACTAGCCTAAATGCATTGCTCCCTTCACAGACATAGAAACACACACAAAACATCCACAACTGTCATGTGTGGGAATAGAACCCCTACCAGAGTTCTATATCACAATACAGCATGATGCTGTTATAGAATGCACCACCGGGATTGCTGGAGTGCCCCCTCCCCAAAGGTGTATTTCACAGTGAATGGCAACAGCAGGATTGCCAAAGTATGGCATTTGAATTGTACTGAGTGTGACTAGCCTAAAATGTATTGCTCCCTACACAGACATAGAAACACACAAAATGTCCATAACTGCCATGTGTGTGAATAGAACCCCTTCCAGAGTTCTATATCACACTACAGCTGTACACAATTATGGAATGCACTATAGAGATTACTGGGCTACAACCTTCACATAGGTGTATTTCTAAGTGGATGACATTAACAGCCTTACCAAAGTTGAGCATTTGAATTTTAGGGAGTGTGAATACTCTAAAAAGCATTGTTTTCTACACAGATAGACAGGCAGACACTCTCTCACACACACACACACACACACACACACACACACACACACACACACACACACACACACACACACACACACGCACACACACACACACACACACACACACACACACACACACACACACACACATACGCACACACAAACACACTTACCAAGTCTGGAATTAGAACTCCTACCTTACTATTTTATCACATTACAGTGGTACGCAGTTATGGGATGTGCTACTGAGATAACTGGGCTACAAACTTCCAAGAGATGTATTTCTAGGTGGATGACATCAGCAACCTTACCAAAGTAGAGCATATGAATTGTAGGGAATGTGGATATCCTAAAAAAGCATTGCTTTCTACACAGACAGTGACAGACAGACACACACACTTGCCAAGTCTGGGATTAGAACTCCTACCTAACTATTTTATCACACTACAGTGGTATGCAGTTATGAGATGTGCTACTGAGATTACTGGGCTGCAGCCTTCCCAGAGATGTATTTCTAGGTGGATGACATCAGCAGCCTTACCAAAGTAGAGCATTTGAATTGTAGGAAGTGTGACTAACCTAAAAAGTATTGCTCTCTACACAGACATACAGGCACACACACACTTGCCAAGTATGGGATTAGAATTCCTACTTAACTATTTTATCACACTACAGCAGTATGCAGTTATGGGATGCGCTACTGTGATTACTGGGCTGCAACCTTCCCAGAGATGTATTTCTAGGTGGGTGACCTCAGCAGCCTTACCAAAGTAGAGCATTTGAATTGTAGGGATTGTGACTACCCTAAAAAGCATTGCTCTAAACACAGACAGTGACAGACAGACACACACACACAAACTCAGTTGCCATGTCTGGGATCGGAACTCCTACCGATCTAGTTTATCACACTAAAGCAGTACCCAGTTATAGGACACACCACAGAGATTACTGGGCTACAACTCTTCCAAAGGTGTATTTCACAGTGGATGACCTCAGTAGGCTTGTCATAGTAGGGCTATGGGGAGAGCAGTGTGTGCATGGGCCATAACCAATTCATCTAGAGGTTGGCACACCACATAGGGGCACACACAGGGGCAGATTTCACAGGTACTTGTATACAGCTCCTAGATGACTACTTCCTTGCACAGTCATGTTGCACAGCTAACACTTGCACCACATAGTCTGTAATGCTGACAGATACCAGTGGCTAGTATCTATAGTGAGTGAGATCTGAACCTCATGTGCTTGTGGCCCTTTGGCTGTGTGCTGGGTGGGACAGTCCTGGATGGCTCATTGTCACAGTCACCCTCTTCCACACATCTATGTACGTCTACCTTAGGCTTATTATAGTGTGTTGTCCTTAGATATATGTCAGTATTCTTATCCAATGTGTGTGCAAAGCATGAGTGGTGCATACTGAGGAGTGTCTGCACTAACATCTGCGACTGCTAGATATGTCTGGTCCACTGGTGTTTGCAGAGATGGCCTTCATTCGTTTAAGTGTGTGAACATGCCCAGTATGACCTTTCAGTATGTTGCTGACTGACACTGCCTTCATTTCTCTAAGTGTGTGAGCATGCCCATCCTTATTGAATGTGTGGATCGAGTCCAAGTAGTTTGTACTGCAGAGCAGACGTTTGTGTTGTATACCTACAGGTAGCATACTGTTTCTGCAGGGTATCCATCAATTATTTGGCATTGTCTGTTACTACATTTCTACATAGGATGGGGGGCACACCTGACTATTTCTACATTTCTACACAGGATTGGGGAGGCACACCTGACTGTTAATACATTTCTACATAGGATGGGGGGCTCACCTGACTATTTCTACATTTCTACACAGGATTGGGGGGGACCTGACTGTTACTACATTTCTACACGGGATTGGGGGGCATACCTGACTGTTACTACATTTCTAAGTAGGATGGGGGGCACACCTGACTATTTCTCCATATCTACACAGGATTGGGGGGCACACCTGACTATTACATTACTACGTAGGATGGGGGGCACACCTGACACTTGTACACATTTGCTATGACTGTATGTCAGGTACTCCATTTCATTCTGTATTCTAACCTATCATGTTGACTAGAGGCATACCAGTGTACTACAGATCTTAGTGTTGATTTACCTACATATTAGTTTCTAACTTCCTACCCTTCAGAACTAACATCCCACTGCCTGATCTGTTGTGGTTTGTCTGTGTAGGCCTGGGGGGGAGGTTACCCATAGGCATCACTCAGAGCCCATAGCACAGCCTTTGATTGTGTTTGTCTACACCTGCCCAGCTGGCTGTGACTGTTGTTGGGTATGTGAACCCCCCTGACTGGCATCTATGAGTCACTTACTTTGTGGGTGTCCCAGTATTGAGGGTGGTTTTGCAGGGCTGCCTATGTTGGATGCACATAGTACACTCCCTACACATGTTTGAGCACAGATAGTGTCATGTTTTGCATCCCTTTTACTGTATGTGAGAGTTAAAGAGAGGTGTTATTCCCTGGGTCCCTCCTGTGTCAGTGTATGTGCTATGCGGTGCCTCTTTGCCAAGGCCAGGGCATACTGGGCATGCCTCCTTCTGCCTACTGGGGCAGGCTCAGGTTGTTCCTCCTCCAAGTCTCTCTGTGCCTGTGCAGGCCTTGGCAATGGTGGGGGGCTGTGTGGCCCTACCCCATGTTGTTCCTGCTGCAGATGTTTCCACAGGATCATATTGTGTAGCATGGCACATATGATGACAATTTGGGTACATGTAGCTGGTGAGGACTGCAAGGCTCCACCGGATGTGTCCAGGCACCGGAACCATGACTTCAGCATTCCAAACACACACTCTACTATAATTCTCATCTGTGTGTGTGTGCCTCATTATGGAGTTCTTGTTTGGGTGTGTGTGCATTTCTGATGGGTATCATCAGCCACGGCTTCAGTGTGTATCCAGCATCCCCCACTAGGTAACCATGTGGGATGTCCCCACTGGCAAATCTCTGATACAGCTGCACCAGATACTAGATGTGGGAATTGTGATAGCTTCCAGGGCAGCCAGCACACACATTCATTATTATGCCCTGGGCATCGCACATGACCTGGCAGTTGATGGAGGAGAAGCCCTTGTGCTTCATGTAGACCCTACCCTGCTCACCGGGTGGTGCTTTGATGCATATGTGCATGCAGTCTATAGCACCCACTACCTCTGGGTATTCTGCTATTTGGTGGAACAGTTGCATATTGCTGGCCAGTGCCTCATGGGTGTTGGGGAAATATACGTGCTCACCGACATGTGCTGATATGGCATCCAGAAACTGGTGGAGTACCCTGGATGCTGATGCCTGCGAGATCCCCATCATATCCACAGTTGTCCTTTGGTAGGAACCTGTAGCTAGTATTCTTAGGCATACACATACCTTGGAATCCACTGGCATGGGTTCCCCTCTGCTAGTTCTGTGTGTCAGGCATGGCTGGCACAGCTTAACAATTTGCTGTAGGAGGTCCCTGTCCACCCTATAGTGCTCCACTATCTCCAGCACATGTAGCCCCTGGTAGGTTACCCTGGGTCTGTACACTCTTCTCCTTCTCCTCACTGTGGGCTGGTTGATAGCATTCACATCCTCACCACCCTCAGCCTCTTCCACAAGTTGTTGTATGATAGCTATTGCAGCCCCTATCATTTTATTGTTTTGATTGTTAAAAGTTCCCCGCTTGTTTCCACCGGTGGTGTACAGTATGGGAAAAAACAGAGGGGAAGGTGTTTGCATAGTTTATAGTAGTGTTCTGGGCTGGGCTGGTCTGCTGCCTATGAAATTTGCTGATTCTGATACATTTCACCTGCTAGCTATGCTGGTTCTCTTAGATTACCTTCCTACTGCTGTTTCCCTTCCTATTGCCTTCCTGTTTAAGCCCAGGGGCGCGCCACACAAACACAGTGCTCAAATGTGCACAGAGCTGCTATTTCCTGGTTTAACTTTTTTTAAACCTTTAAAACCCAGTGCGCGGCACCCACACCTGGTTAGGCAATGTAAAGAGTGCTAGGCAGAGTTAGACACACACCCTTGCCTAGCTGTGCTTAGCTAGGAGCAAACCTAAGCCACAGGGCTCCAATATGCTTACACTATGCCTGACACCCCCCATGATGTCAGCTAACTCCTAGGCTTGCACCAAGCTATTCTTACTCTTACACTGTTGGGACCTGAATAGCATGCTGGGGAAAACTGGGATTTACTATCATTCCCCTCATTTGCATAGGATTGCCTACTAATGCATAGTTACATTTCTCACACTGAGCCTCCCCCCTTAGCAGCCACTACTCACTGGCCATGTTGTCTTCTGCCTGCCATTGACTTTCATGCCAGAATAGTGATTTTAGTTAGAATGCTTATTTTAGGTTTATTTTATTATTTCCCCAATCCCATTTGCACGCCGCTGCCCTACGCTTAAACAGCCAAGATCGACTAAAAAAATAAAAGTTGAATTTTTAATCGTTTCCACTGCTTGCAATGCCAATGGCCTTATACATGGCCATTGGCATGATTCCTGACTGATATGCAGCCTTTATTTGCAGCTGTCACAGCTCCATTTTGGATTTTGCAGAAATGAACTCGGTTACTAACCGAGTACTTCTCTGCAGATTGCACTAGTCCTGCATGGCTGGTTTCAAGCTTCCTGGATCACAAATTCACCTCATTTGCATTGATTTCTCCTGCAAATGGGGTGATTTGCATACAGGGGCTTAGTCCGTGCAGGACTAGTGCAGGAGCGCTCATGCATGCCCCTACAGGCTGTTCCTGGATCACACGGCAGACATATTGCCTGGTAGAGCTCCTGCACTAATCCTGCATGCCATGCAAGGCATGCATAATCCAGGGGAGAGAGTTTTACCAGAGATCATTCTTGACAGTATATATAATTACTGACAAAAGTATCATTGTCATAATGAATAATTGTGAGTTATGGATAAGTTCTCCAGCATGTATGACACATATGTCCACATTACTAGTGTTACTGCTTTTATATTATCATACTTTACAACATGTGTATGTTACATCAGCCACAGCACATTTTGTTATTAATAACGAGAGAAGAAATGAGTTTCTAACAACACATTTGTAACATCAATTCATATTGATTAGAGGTAAGATTTTTAGCAGTTATAACACAGATTTAACCTCTTCATTTCATATACAACATTGCTTTGTCAATATTTATTCTAAACCCAGTCAGAAAAAAAAATATTTGTAAACTGGTTTTGAACCCTGGATTCTGCGGTCTGTTCCTGTAAGATCATTTCACAAACATGTCATGCCATGAAGATAGTTAGCGAGATGGAATTTCTTCACTTATTACTGTCCACAGTGTTGACAAAAGTGCACCGAAACCAGTATCAATTATGCTAGTGATTGCATTCCAAATTAAATTTGTCAGTTTTTACCTTTGAAAGTGAACTGTCAGTAACTAGTTGTGACTGTTGTCAGCCACGAGTGTGCAATACTGTATGGTGTGCAAAGGTTGAAGAAGTAAAAAAAAAAAAAAAACAAAACAAAAAAGAGGAAACTTTAAGAAACAAATAGTTAAAGTGTACATTTCGGATATTTCCTCACCTTTGTTGCATCCACACAAATAGCACACAGCCTGGATCTTTACCATCAAACCAGGGCATTGACAACACATACTTGAGATTATAATCACTATTTGCCACAGACATATACCAGAAAGAAGAAAAAGTAGATGAAATATACTCAAGCAGTGACATTGTATCAGTTCATATTAAACATGCATCAGAATCAAGTTCTGAAAGTTGTCTTTTGTAATTTGCCAGTAGGTGTGTGGATAAATGGGATAATGGCAACTGCTAAGCTAATATTTTCTTTCACAATATAAAAACATATTTGAAGCACTGCAGCTTTTTTCTCTTAATTTTATGATCATCATTCCTTAGCCTTTTCTAATAAGAAAGCAATCTCATTTGTATTCCCCTTGATACCTGTTTCATAGAATAATGTACTTCCTTAGAATCACAGACAAATTTTTACTCAAAGGCAGAAAGTGTAGTCATAACCATTTCATACAAATGTCATGAATGTTTCACTCCTAAGTCAATAAATGTAATCCCAGACATTTTGGCAAGTATCTTCTCTCTGACATACTCTTGGTAGGTGTACATAAAAAAGGACAGACCATGAAACACTGATTATTCCTGCAGTCAGAAAAATCATTCACACATAAGAGCCTTTAGCAAGTAATACTTCTCAATACTTCTACTTGCAGTGCTAGGGCATGTGCATGTGATCATGCAGGTGCTTAAACCATGTTTACCTGCCCTGCACTTAGTGCAAATTGTGGAATCCATAAATGATAATGATTTGACATTTGATTTGAATATTCAGTGTTCAGAGATCTGAAATTGCAATATATATTTATATCTCTCTCTCTCTCTCTCTACACACACACACACACATATATATATATATATATATATATATATATATATATATATATATATATATATATATATATATATATATATATATATATATATCAAATCATGTAAATAAGTGTTTGGATCCAGAGAACTTGATACCACTATTAGACTTTTAAAAAAGTTTTTCTAGTTTAACAAGTGACTTGCAGCAAAAGTATGTTGCTGTTTTTATAAACAGATTTATTTTAAAATTACTGCTGGATTACATTTTGCAATATTACAATTTGTTACTGTCTGCATTGTTTGTCCATAGGTGTTGGCATAGGCATGGATATCACATATTTATTTATATTAAATGTCTTGAATGAATGTTACCTGCCATTATTGGAAATTTTCTCTGGGAATATGAGTAGTTATTGCAGAAGAGCATTATATCACTTATTTGCAATGTCAGGTGTTTTACATTGGAAGCCTACTAAATGTGTTTAGCCTGTGATATTATAGATATGTGTTTATGTATCTGCCCTCTAAACAATTACATATCTGATGAAATGTGCATCCATTTTTACTTGAAAAGTATAAATTATTTTTAGTGCTGCAGTGTAATACAGAGTTGCACAACTGTTGTTATCCTTAATTATATTTAATTTATTTTCATTTCCTTTCTTTGGGGGGAAGGGGAGTTCTGTATTAACCTCTGTATACTCTTTGTTAACATTTTTTGTTATATTAAGTTTCATCTCATACAGGGCTATAGCTCCTAAGATAGCTGGACCATGCAAACTGCCATACACTGACTTGGAGAAAGAAATTATCATCCATGCACTATGTTGACAAAACACATTCATTTTAGACAGAGGAAGAAGAAACAAGCCATCATGTGACCATATCTGGGAGAAGGTGGTCACTAGTGTCAATGCTGTTGGAAGAAATGGCTGTACTTATCAGAAAGTTAGGGCCAGTGACATGATAATGCATGGAAAATGTAGGGCAGCTGCAATTGCCTGGAAATGTATGGCTCTGAAGGTCATCCTACTACCAAATTGCTGTGACAGATGTGTTCCTGTCTACTGTCAAAGATACAGGCAGCTTAGCAGGGGGCTCACAAAGAATTCTTGATGTTGGTGCTGATGTGGAGGACAACCCAAGTTTATCTACTGCAGAAGTTGCATGTATGTAATATAATTAAATAATTCTGTCATATCTATATCTATATATAGCTCTCTCTCTCTCTCTCTCTCTCTATATATATATATATATATATATATATATATATATATATATATATATCAGAAGGGTGGGGGAAATAGACAGAAAGAATGATGGGAGAAATTAAACTGAACAGGGGCCTTTTGTCTGAGATGTTTTGATGTTCCTTATTCTGCACATGTAAAGGGGATTGTTTTCTATTTTTTCTGTCATTTGCATTGTGATACTTCTCAGCCTTGTTTCATCACCCTTTCCTATATGTAGGTACATCTGGTTCATATTTTGCATGACCACTTGCCAGTAGTAAGTACTCATTTTTTTAACTGTTCATAAGGTACCTTTATCTTTACATGAAAGTCATTTTTGCATTGCATTAGCATCTATTAATGTTTAAAATAAGTTTTACATAACATAATGTTGATCAGTTTGTATTCTGTTCCTCTCTTTGTTATGTTGATTACATGTTATCATAGGTGATCTTTCCAGTGACACTGTGGAACTCCTACTGCCTGATGTCAGTCTATCAGTATCCTCTAATGATGATGGTGGTGATGCAATGCAGAGGCTCAGTCTTAAGGTGAAGAGGATCAGTATGACAATGAGGTGGTAACTTGTATATTCCTTGCCCATATTTTGGGCATAATCAAAATGGTTAGGTGTACCCATGACATGCAGCCCTTAGAGATAGGATAAGTTTAGGGCAACACTGTTGATCACAGTAGTGTGGTTACTCCAGCTGCAGAGCTGGTTGATTCTCCCCATTGCCATAATCATGGTGAAGTGGCACAAAGGGGTTGGCAGAGAGGTTCAGAGGAGTCCTGTTGTCCACCCTCCTTCTGATGTTTTTGTGTCAGTAGGTGCAACACAATGTTTGTGTGGAGCTTTCATGGAGACACAGGCACATACCATCAGGGCTTCAGAAGAGATAGTGTGAGTAATAAATAATGTACATTCCAATGTGCTGGACTGTCTGAGAGAATGAGTGACTCCTTGGAGCATATGAATGACACACTGGCTAGGTCACCATCTGTAATGGAATATCTGTGGGAGGGTCAGTATCCATGTGGCCAGAGAGCCACTACTCTGTCAGGTTTTAGCTGATGTGGTCATGCTAGATCCCACATTTGTAGTGGCATAACTTCCACTGGTCAATCAGTGATTTAGGTATCCCCACACAGACATGGTAGGACAAATGGTCTTGGTTCAGGATGTAGCCATGATGACAGCTCTTCCAGCAGACATCTGTCACATTCAGGTTGCACTCTGACTTCTATCCAGGGCAATTGAACTAGCAGTGCTGCTGCAGGCAGAGGTAGTTATCATGGCCAGGGCAATGACACTAAACTGACTATTCCACAATGCATGGCTCACACCTGTCTGAGATTCCAGGACTTAGTGGAAGCACAGTGCTTGATTGTGTTCATGCAGTAACACACATTGAAATAAATTGCCCACACCAACACACACGCACACATTATATATACACTACTGTCGGCTGATATAAATCTCTTGCTACTCACCCTGACATCTGTATATGTACTGAATCAATTGTTTGAAACTCACACACCTTCACTTCTTGGTGTCAGACTTGACCCCCTGTATTCCACCCCCCCGACCCTGTACAAGTGATGATGACTGTGCCCTGCCCTTTGCACACTTCTTTGTCACGTAGGGTTGCACATATGTCTGATGCACAGAGTGGATAGCAGTTGCTAGCCTACTCAGAAGCTTATTTTAATGTAAATATATTGTAGAAGAAATGTTTTTATTCAACGTTCCTACTCACTCATGAATGATTGGTTCTGTACTTGTTAACCCTCATTATATTTGTGCTAGCAATCATTTAGTAATGCAAAGTATATTTTAATTATTAATTATTGTTGTATTTGTTCAAATGATGCTACCATTTACTTGCTCACTGATGGTTTATGTACAGTGGTTAACTGAAATGCTTGATACACAATAATGGGCAACATGCATAGGTGCATATTGAAACATCAGTCATAAGCTATTACTGACATTACTGTACACTGAGCCATGTTTCATCTCTGGGACATATAAGTATCTGCTATGAGAGTAACCAGTTATATACATTTTTTATACAGGTTCTACACTTAACCTTGTTATTACTGCAGCTACAAGCTGTGTCCTTTGGGGTTGTCACTGTCACAGTGATTACATGGTTAAGTACAGGTTGTGGACCTTTGCAAGGATCAGTTTAACTTATTTTTTGTATATGTTTAGGATCTTCACTTAGGTAGTGGACCTCCCCTTCCTCTTCACCAGAGCCATAGCATATTGTATCAGCCTATGTCTGCCAGCACTATGTGCAGTTGGCGGTTCTCCCTCAGACTCCTCATCTGTATATGCTGGATTTGCTGGCCCTGCCTGTGGTCTTTAAAACTGTAGCCCTGCTCCTTGTCATCCTTGTTAAAACTTTTTACTGAGAATTATATTGTGCAACATGGCACAGACTGTGAGTATTTGGCCTGAGGTGCCTAGTTCATATTAAAGGACACCTCTTGATATGTCTAGACACCAAACCTTGATATGAGTATGCCAAATACACATTTTCTGATATTCCTAGTTTGACCATGAGCATCATTGTATCCTTGCTCAGTGGGGTTGTGTGGTTTTCTCATGCTTGTCATGAGTCAGGATCTAGTGCATAACCTGCATCACCTACTAGATGCCCTTAAGGAAAGTCACACTTATCAAACTCTGCATAGAGCTCAAAGGTGTGCCATATGTGTGAGTTGTTAAAATTGCCTGGGTTACCTGCACATACACTAGATGATCCCTTGATCATTACAGACAGCCTGATAGGTTATAGAATAGTATCCTTTCCTGTTAATTTACTTTCCTTGTTCACCTGGTGGGACTTTTATTTTTATGTGAGTGCAATCTACAACCCCCAAAACATCAGAGAAGTATGCTATTGTATACAATTCTTGCATGGTTGTTGTTCTGTCTTTTGGTGTTCATGGGAAACATATATGCTTTCTTGTACAATGTATCATCTTATTTAGAAATTGATTTAATATTCTAGAAGCAGATGCCGGTGAAGCCCCTAATACATTCCTTGTAGGTCTCTGGAAAGTACCTGTAGCTATTGTATGTAATGTTGAAGAGAACTTTGTTAACACTGGGATGAGTTCTCCATGATTTCCTCCAGGCCTCATGTGATCGCAGCAGAGATTGCATATATCCTCTAGTGCTTCCATGTCCAGCTTGTATTGCTCTACAATTTCTGTGCCATGCAGTCCATCATTGGGCAAACGGGGTCTAAACACACTTCTTAGCAAAGGTCTGGCAGCAGCACTGGCACCTTGAATTGATAGCATTTTTTGTAAGTGTAATTGTACCTGTATTCCAAAGAAATTTGGATTTCAAAGTAAAAGGGAGTGCTGAGTGTACATGATTACTTCATACGTTTATGATTAGCACTGCCATATTGGATTGATTAATTAGCATACAGTGCAAATACATATGCTTTCTTTAACACAATGTGCCACTTAACCTTGTTTTGTGGCTCTGCACTAATTGCAGAGCTGTTTACTGAATAAGAAACAGTGCTCTATCGTGTGCACTACATATTCATTAATCTAGTCCTGCATCTTTCTTTCTGTTCGTTGACCTCAGATATGCTGAGCCTTTAAATGTTACTGGAATGAGTATCAAAGATAATAAAAGTAATTACAGCTTAAGGAAATACCATGGTCAATTAAAGCTCAAGAAGTCAAGGAAACCTTTTTGTCCACAATTATAAGAATACTCTCAGGAAGTCTAGTACACTGAGCTGGCACCAACCTTCATGGGTTGTTCCATCTGCCTCCTACCTTTTTTTCAGAACTGTACCAAGTTAGGCAATTATATTTTATAACAAAAAAAATTAAATTAAAATTGTCAAACATTCAAATTTTAAAAGGAAGAATTATTTTGTAGGTTTGTGTAAATATTACAGAAACCTGTAATATTACAGGTGCTATTCATAAGCACAGTACACTATCACAGTGGGCTGATATACAGTCCAGATCACATACCAGAACCCAACATGATTCATTAAGTGGGTGACATGCACTGGTGTTATGTCATACATAATTGTATACCTGAAATAATCTAGATACACAGTTGGTATGTAAACGAAAATTCACATGTCCCATGCTTCACAGCCGCAGGAATTATGGAATAAAAAGTGGAATAGCAGCAGAACTTTATGGTTGTACAAGTGTAGATAAGCTGCACAGAAAGCAGGCATGTTACACTTCATGTCTCCCACAGGGGGATGCTGCACTCAGAAGACAGTGAATGAGCAACAATGTCATGCAAAATACCAACACTTATCGGCAAATACTAAGAAAAAATACACTTACCTTGGAGCCTCGGAATATAGGCATAACAGGCATAGCAAATTATGCTGATAGCTGTACTTAGTATCCCCTTACAATGACATCATTGACTACCCCCCAGAGGTAACGATGACATGACAGAAGTCATTTGTTAACACATTACTGTGACATAAAACCAACAAAGTGACCAAAACCTTACAGGAAAATATGGGAGAAGTTTATTGCAGATGAAGATAAGGACTTTCATTTTAAATAGTAGCAGAACTTCATTAAACAAAAGCTAACTATCTGTGCAACTCATTTAATTATACCTTACAATGTTAGTCACATGATACTGAAAAGAATAGCAATTGAAAAACAATTAACAGCAGACTGTGAAAAAATGGAGAAGAAAAATACTTGTTATGAAGTGCATATTCAACATGAATAGCTGGATTTAAAAAGGCTCTAAGGTCATTAGCCTAGTAAACTCCTATGTTCCTATGAACAGGACATGTAAAAAAGAAAAAAAAATGTACACACACACACACACACACACACACACATATATATATATATATATATATATATATATATATATATATATATACACATATATAATAACCTCATCAAACCTTAAACACTCAAATGTTCGAATACAAAAAAACCTAAAGACTGAATAACAAAACACCCTCCATGTTGTGTGTGTGTTTGTGTGTGTGTGTGTGTGTGTGTGTGGGGGGGGGGGGGTCCATGACCAATCATCTCCTGCTAATTATAAATACCAAATCTCAAATCACATAATGGTGGAGAAAATACAAATTCACAATCCCCACTGTACTGCAGTCCTGCACACTCAGAAGATGGCATTACAAGAGCTATCTCTCTCTCTCTCTTTTCTTAGGCCACAGAAGGAACGTTCAATAGTTTGAACTTTCACTCAGATTTTATGCAACCATGTGTGTGTGTGTGTGTGTGTGTGTGTGTGAGTGTATGCGTAAGAGCATGCGTATGTGTAGGAACAATGTCAGGCACGTAATCGCAGGGACCATAACAGACCTTGCAATATACACCTTTAGGTAGGCAAACGTAAACACTTACAACTTCTTGCCACTCTTTATGAGTACTTAATAATGAGCACCTTTCAGATCAAGCAAGCCCATACATGATAACCCTGGTGTAAGTTTATCCACCCATCTATTCATTAAGATTAGACTTAAAGGCCTTAAAGGCAGATAAAGTAGAGCTTTGCATTACCTGTGGTGATAACTTATTTCATAAGCTGAGAATACATTGAGTTATGAACCTATCCTCTTCTGCATATCTTGTTTATTTGTTTGTGTAAACTTAGGTACTTAGTACACGTGTTTATCAACTCACTGGCCTTGTGGTAAAATTGGATATAATATAAAACTGGTTCTTCCATGGCTTGAAAAGCAAGTCTTGGGTCACCTTGGAGCAGCCAGTAGGCCAGGGAGTGTAATCTGTCAGGATAGTTGAAGAGTTTCTGGCATTTCTATGTTTTCTCAAAAAGATCATTGGGGCCTTTGCAATTGAGCAATATGCTTGGATTTGTACATACCAAAGGGAGTATTGTATTCACTGATGATTCTGTTATGGGAAGAATGCAGTGCTAAGGTTATTTCTTTGTATCTTGAAGATACTCTCTCTGAGATTATCAGGGTGAAAGAGAAAAAAGTTCTTGACGATGATGTTAAAATAATGATCAAATGTGAGAAAAGTTGTCCACATAACAACCCTGGTCTCTTATGACCACATCTGCTTGAATGGGAGCACCACATAAATCATATGAGGAGGGAACACAAAAATACGCACATACACATGCACAAAATAAAAAGATGATAAAACTCTAATAAGACATTCACTTTTTAAAACAGATTTAAAAATTCAGGGCTTGATTGGTACTTGGATGCTTGAATGGAGTCAACTTGATTTGTCATTACTATTCTTTATTTTCTAACAACAGATTGAGATCTCCTCCACTAAGATTAAAAATAAAATAATCTATAAAATAAACGACAGATTTATTGAAATTATTGCAGAAGATGGAGTAATTTAATGGCTGTTCGATGAGTTATCGGTCTTATTTACATACTAATGCTTACATATTTCCTTTAGTGTTCCCCTGATCTTTCTACAGGTCTGCCCTACATAGAACAAACAGGTAATGCATTCAGCTATATATATGGCATTCTATGTATTGCAAGTGAAATGTCCTTTATCAGCAACAATTATATTCTAGCATTATAATAGAAGGAACTGCTGCTAATACTTGCAAAACCTGCAAATTGTAGGTAACAAATTTCTTGCTAGTAACAAGATTATGTTCCCTAATGAAAGGTGTATTTCCTAAGAGGTCTTTTACTTTAGAGATTCTCATATCACAAAAATATGAAATTAATCCATTTTCTGCTTTACCTCCACAGCACTAGGCAAAATCCACTAGTTACTCACAATAATGTTCTTAGTTGCCTGTAAGCTCAGGTAATTGGTAAGCGTTATAGATATGCTTCTGGTAAGACAGATCTGTGGGTTGAAACAACACTAGAGGGCAAGGTTTCATATACAGTACCTCACTCATTTATAGTGCTGTGTCTGTAGAAATTTTATTTAGCCAGCCTTGTCAAATGAGATTCACTTTTTTATTGAAGAATGAGTTGTAGTACAAGGTTTAATTCTCACCTTTGAAAGAAAAATTGGCTAGGCTTAAAATGGCCTGCTAAGGTGGCTAGCCTGCTACTTATCTATAAACCTAGGGTTCGCAATGCAAGGCAGATGTTCATCGACTAACAACTCTCAATCCAAAGGTCAAGGCTCTTCCATTTGATCACCTATAATAATAAAATGAAAGGACTACATAAGGACATTTCAGAAGGAGCAGTTCCTAAGTTTTATTTATTTATTTTTTTACAACCATATGTGTCTGACATATTATCTATGACTAGTGCTTGTGGCCACTTCATATATACACATCTCTAAGTCATACCTTTTCATCACTATCGCTGTCAGACTTGTGACAGTGGTAGTGTTTAACACAGCAGACATGTATTGCATTGGTAAAGGCATAGCCATACCCACACACACACACACACACACACACACACACACACACACACACACACACACACACACACACATCAAACAAGCCCCCTTTCAATTGAATGAACTAATGAATACATTCACCCATTCATGCACACTCATACACTGACACTGGTAAAACAGAATTTTTGTACAAATTTTATTTGAAGAGAGGATTGGTAGGCGGGGTGTTAACTTTTAAGCAAAGCAGTTTGTTTGACACTAAAGGTCTAAGCTGATGAGAGCATAACGCTGGATTTGATTGATACTGTACATATGTAAAAAATTCTATTTAAGGATAAAATGACCTACATGAGACATTGTCTCTCTGGAATTGTCTAGAGTAATGTAGCATTCTTGATATTTGTTCATGCTTTGCCAGGAAGAGAATGGGTTCTTGCAGTTTATAGTCTTAAACTCCATCCAGGCTGACTTGAGCACTGAACTCAAAGGTGTGTGCCAGTGTCTTTGAATCTGCTATTTTATGAGTGAAATTTCACCTTTTTTGTCATCTAAGTTGTAGAGGTATACTAACAAGGCTCTCTTCCAATGCAGTGAAACATCTCTAGCTTCTGACATTTCTATGAAGTAAATAGTGCTTTTCTAAGAAATGCAAACTAAATTTGGGAAATACAAAACTAATTTCTATCCCAGCTCAAGCTGGATATCCAGGCATTATATGAAGAAAAAGCTCTAAGGAATAAAAAAGTTTAATTCACGGAGCAGATAACTACATTTGGGAGATATGTGAGAGATTTTTTTGAGAGATGTTTATGTTCTTCCAAGAAAATACTTGATGTGTGATACTGTGTAGTCTGGTCTAATAATCTAGCTTCCTTTATCTTGTTTTGAGGTTCATCTCATGAGGACTCTAATGGAATTTCAACTTAGCAAATTGTTAAAAATCTAAAGAAGTATATCTCTGTAGTAGACTAGATAAACAAACAGACAGCTAGTACCTCAAATGATTTCTTGTGATGCATGCTGTTGTATGAAAGGTACAGCTAAGGAATGGTTAACCTGCTAAGTGACCCAACCCCCACACAATCCCTGGAAGTGGATATGAACAGGAAAACAATCTGCACATTTGTGGTGAACTACTTAAGGAATGTAATAAGCATGCATTGACACAAATGTACATATGCCTTTATGTCACTTGTACTACAAATATAAGACCATCCTCACCTGTGAAGACTTTGAAAGTGTGATAGGGTTTAAAATATCCAGCAGTTTGATACTGCATGTTTTCTTTTGAGTCCCCTTGGAGCACAAGTCCAGTGCATCCAGCAGGGAGTTTGAAATACTAGTTGTAAAATCCATTTAAGATGAAAAGGTTAACTGGCAAAATGCTGGTTTGAAAAATTGTGAATCGGTAGCACACATAGCAAATATTACTTTATAGTGTGTCAAAGTAACCTAGACATCTGTAGGGTATTACATCATGGAAACGTAGCAAAGCAAATGCTGACATGTTTATTCAGATCAAATCTTTGCATTTTTTTGACAAGGTAGGTTAGAAACATTTCTATAACAGACCATGATAGGTAAAATAGACACACTGTGGTATGGGCAGAGCTTGAATCAGTATCATATTTTTTTCTTACAATAAGTGACACTCAAGTTTACACTCTTTTAAAATAATACAGTCCATTTTAAAAGCTACATATACCACAGGGCAACACAATTTTGTTCATCAGAGGGAAAGTCAAACTGTTAAAATACAATATTGTGCTTATTCAGAATGATTTACCATTCCTATTTATAACACCTTGTGATCAGTTAGCAACAGCGTGTAAAATGAATTTACCCCTTTATTAATTATTTTGAATAATAATCACATGTTGTTTAATGTTTAGCATATGTTTTAAAGCACCTAGTAAGCTTTCTCATAATGGACTCTCGAGCCAATCACTGTACTTTAAAAAGGTATTACTTAAAGACTAAACAACAAGCCAGACATTATATGTAATCAAGCAGTAAGATTGCACTAACTGAATGATTTTCTAGAAGAGCAAGCCCATCTTAATTAGTTATTCTCAGTTTGTAGTGGTGAATTTATTATTCAATGACAATATGGCAGGAAGTGTTTTATTTGGAATCCTACATTTTTTCATTTAAAATTTCTATCTACTTTAAAGAGAAATGTATTAACAAACTGATGTGATTAGAAATATCCACTCAGAGACTAAATTTTCTGACATACCTTCTACCATGATTATGTTTTCATTTGCGGTACATGCCATTATTTATAACACATAATAGTAAGCAAATGCACACATATTTTAGTATACCACATTGAAAAAAACACTCTCAGATGTCTTATGTCATGTGATATATATTAAAATCAAAATAATTCAGAAAACACTGTAATAAAGATGAAGCTCCATGCAGCAAAAACCAGGGAACAAACGAAGACCAATCACCATGGCAAACAGACTAGATGTAATAAATTTATTCTCTGAGCGCTTTCATGGCAAACACACTTCTTCAGACCATAAGAACATCAAAATACAACAGCATTTAAATATATCAATTAATTAAATAATCAACCAATCAAAACCTACTATCAGTGATATAAATTATGCATTTTAAGTACTGGCTTTAAAGGGATATTTTCATTAAATCCAAAGTCTCTAGTAGACTGTAATGTAATAATCCATTCAGACCCCCCTCATATTCCATTTTATTAAAAATGTCACCTCCTCTAATATTCATAGAAACAAGTTGCAACACCATAAAGACAAAACAATGCCCGAAATTATTATTGAATGCTTAGCTAGAGCAGTCATTATGACATTTCTATGTATGTCACCAATATGCTCGAGAATTCTGTCTTTGAAACAGCGATTACTTTTTCCTACATAAAAGCAGGAACATGATTTACATATTGCTAGACATATTAAATCTTTGCTCATTTCCCTGAATACATTGGTAGAAATAATCTAAGTCTGTTTTATTTTGATTCTGGTGCATGTTCTTTTTTTAAGACATAGTGTCCTGGCAGATAAGAGGTGAGTGTCTCATGACCGAGTAGTACACTAACTTATCTCTCAGTGTAGCCCTTACATGAATTCAACATTCCTTTTTCATAGATTGTTGGAATGAGATTTTTGGAATGCTTGGGGGGTTAACTCCACATTGTCCTCACACAGTTTCACTTTGCTTTCTGCCATACCCATATTTCCACCCACTGCATATAATTTCCTATATACTTACATAGTCACTTCCACTTACTGTGAAGTCACTTCAAAATTTAGACCCTTGCACATGAGGTAAATTGAGAAATTCAGCAATTTAAATTCATCTTTCTCAAGGATGACCATGGAAAACAAAGCCAAACCCCTTACGTTAACCACTAATTACATACATCACCTCTCCCAAGTTTAAACCTGTCATCATAATTCTTCCTCTATAGTTCCATCCCCAAAAGACTGCAAAGATTATAGTCTAATCTAAAATATTGGCATGGACAATACTATTTGTAAAACAAGTATACGACTATTTAATCATATTAACTGTCCTTGTTTCCTCTGTGACCAACAACATGGACTTAATAATGAATTAAATACAACAACTGCAATACATATACAGCTACTAAGAACATTTATTACAACATGGATGAAGGCCTGATTACTGCACATTTATTAATAGGTATAACTAGAACCTTCAAAACTGTTAGCCACTCTATAACTCTTAATACACTTCTTAAAATTAACCTTGGCCAATACAATGTTTAGCATTTCAAAACTGAATTCCAGATATAAACTTTCAAATCTCTTTCTCGCATCTACAGGCATGTCAGATACAGAAGTTCCCCAAAAATCAGCATAGTAAAGTGCTTCTTTCACTAAGAGCCCTGCTATAAAGCTAGTCATTCCTTCTATCTCTGGTTGTTCTGCTAACATTCCCCATGGCAGTTCCTTGCTCCATTATCAGCACCATACATTCCACAGACCTTTACCCATATTTCTGATACTGTAATAGCTGTTGTTTTCCCTTTATTCAGTGCCTGCTAAATCTCTCTCATACTCTATCTCTTATCTTTCCTCTGCCCAAATTCACACCATCTGCAGATTGTTTACATCATATGAACTTCCTTTTTCCTGTATTGCTGCTGCTGCTGGTTGCCTGTATCTTTTAGACCAGCCTTTTATTGAGATAGTTTGAAAATGTTTTAGCATGTTACTGTCATCTGGCTTTATTCCTTTTTTCTTTTCTATTATTATGAACACATGAATAAGACCATCTCCATTTGTCCTCCGCCATCCTTTTAAGAGGTTGTCTAATCTTATACCACTTGTATACTTTTGGCTGTTATCACACACAGACTAATTTTACTACTATTTGTAAAGGGGGGATGCCAGCCCCTTTCCTTTCACCTTCACATAGCTCTACATTTTCAATGTAACATCTTATCTGCTCTTCACTTACCATAGCTCTCAACTAACCAGATTTTCACAGAATGCCCAGATTTTTGCCTCATATTTTTGGTCTGCTGCTCATAAAGTTTGGGGTTTTCTAACAAATCATTGATACTGAAATCATTAAATAATGACCTACAATTTGCTTTCAGACTTCCTATCCTTCAGAAAATGAATGCTAATGCAATGATGGTTATTCAAGTAACATTCTCTGTTTATAAGAACACTTTTTAAGATCTGTCCCAAATTTGGGGCCTTTGTCCCCCATTATATTGCCTAGGTCCATATTCCTTGCTGTATGAGGTTGAGAGGTATGATGATTATTCTCTTTCTGCAAGAGGGTCATCTCATGCCACCTTCTCCATCCATGTATGAAACATCTGTGAAAATTGTACCAGCTCACTTACTTCTTTCACATTATGTATGTTATTCCTTTTAGGCTGGACTCCTTTACATTCCCTTCCCTACTTGCTTACTTGACACCTCACTGTTCACTTCCTTGTCCATCTTCATCCATAACTGAATGTTTGAATTGACTATCTCTTTGTTTCTGTATTGTTTTTTTTTCTACTACTTTTTTGAGATCTTTTCTCTTTTTCTTTTACACACCCGTTACTTTATTCAATCATTATCTTGGGCTAACACTGGAACAAGAAAAGATTTTTTTAGCCTGTGATAATTTTTTCTCACCAGTCCCATGCTTGTAATATATTTGATGACTATCAACTGCACCTTAGTTTAAATCAATCCTCCGCTGCACTCATGCTGATAACCACATTCCTCAAGTAATATCATACAGATAATGCTTTTTATATTATTTTATCTGACCTATTTCTTTGTCTTTCTGCCTTCTGCTCTCTAAGACAATACTATCTTGTTTCATTTCAAAGCACTCAGTTCACTCCTTCCCTGCAATCAATACACTCATCAGAAAACAACCATATACATTTGCTAGGTATGCTCTACCACATCGATCTCCTGAAGTCATATACCCAAATACCTTTTGTTACAACCTTAGATCTCCTTCTATTACAAATGTTAGATGATATTGACACAAGTTATGTCCTAGTTCTTTCTGTAGTAAAACATTTCTAATCTGTTCATTGGAGCCTCTCTGGACCTTTACTTTTGGGATAAAAGTTCATCAATTAAATGTTATAAGTACGTTCAATATTCTCAGTCAGCTCTGTTGCTTAGCAGACCTCTGTCCCTCCCATATACTGGCCATCAGTGATTCCCAGCTCTAGCCTTATATCTTTGATTTTGAAGTTACTCTACTTGGTAATAATACTTTTTAGCCAGAGGTGATTACATAGGGCAAAAAGAATTGCAGTTTAACTTAATGAAGTCTTTCCTGCTGCCACAGACACACTTAATCTTCCCCACTTGATAGATAACATTTCATCAACACTGGTTTCTGTTTAAGAAATGCAAAAACTATCAAGGCTGCTGTAGGCTTAATTCTTACTCAGCAATCTAAATCACTGAGTGAACTTACCCTCAGTTGGATGTCCTCTAATGCTGAATCAATGACCATAGTCCTTGGGGACTCTAAACTGGGACCCTTATAATGTCCTTGTATTCATAATTCAGTCATCTTACAGTATATTACATAGGTTGTAACCCTTCCCACCAGAGTCAATGACCTTTCAAAACACTGATATCCTGGACTGGGCACTCTGTTCTTAGAACTAAAATGCATGATCAGAAATTATTCTATATGATTCCATAGCATGACAGATTAATACTAGCTTTATGGCTAGAAAGCCAAAAAGAAGCTTAGCCACATTAACACTGTAATCAAGAGAGTAGATTAGTTCACTCTAAACAAAAAGTCCTTCAGACTAATACCAGGCATATATTTATGGTTACTCATCAAATCATCAAGGCTGGCTTTGAAGATGGAGAGATAATTTGCTTGATGTGAAGGGAAAATGAATTCCAAAGGAAGATAAATGTACCGCACTAGCAGATTTGTTTATCTTAAAATGGAGGTTTAGGTCTTTGGATCTGGTGTTTGTTAGACTGTTTGATCTTGGAATGCAAGGAAATAAGGCCATATAGCACAAGGTCTTTCATAGCATGAGATGAAGGAGATGAAGATATATTTTAACAATCTGAGGTATTCCCAGCTACTTGTCCAAATAATTTGACTGAACAAGAACAATGGTATGATATTAGCACAGTTACGTCCACACATGCTAACAGAGTTTCTGCAACTTCAGTTCCCCCACCCCCGCTACAGAATCCACACACTACTGATGTATTAATGAACAATGTCACCTTCCAAGAAACTGAGGATTTTCGTCAACTTCCAATTCATCTGAATTTACCAGAAGTGATAGAGGTGTATCCACATGATCTGACAAGGGGCAATAGTATAGAAAAAGAAAAAGGTCAAGGAAGATGGGGAAGCAAGGGACCACAGACATGGAGCCTATCCAAATGCAAGATGACTTAACTAAGATTGTGGTAAACTTGTCCAGTTTAAACTTAACTAAAGATGATATTTCATTGTTACTAAAAGGGCTAAAATTTATTCCACCGATGAGTGACACAATTGTTGAAACATTGACAGACTTGAAGATTTATAAGAAATTTAAGCCTGAAGTATACGTTCAAGGATAGTGTACATCATTCTGCTCAGGTATGTAGAAAACCAAGCACTTTTTTATACCAGTAAACTGTCTAAATAGTTTCTGCATTTAACAGTGTTTGTGAACAAGAAATTCATGAATTTTATGCTAAGATAGAAGCTAAAAGTGGTATAAAACAGCATGTGCTATACGAATCTCTCCTGAAACTGCAGAACGATAACAGTATTGTTATAAAGGAAGCAGACAAAGGAGGAGTAATAGTAATATCTGATAGGAAAGACTATGAGGCACTGATGGCTGAATTTCTAAATGATGAATCTGCTTTTACCAAAATAACCAGTACTGAGATTACTAAGTATATTAGCAAAGTGAATATGCTTATTTATTAATTACAGCTTAACAATCATATAAGTATTGAGTTGTTTAACTTTTTAATACTCCATCTCCAGTTATATCAGTGCTATATAGCACCTAAGTTATACAAAAATAGGCACAAACCACCTATGAGACCTATAGTATCTGGAGGTGGATGGGTCACTGAACCCTGGAAGTTTTATTCCACTAAACAAAGTCCCTGACTATACGATATGATTATGGTCCTGAGATCTAAGGGCTAATGAAAATTCTCAATATTTGGGAGAATGGTTTGTAGAGTGACCATTCGGAACTTGGACTTCCTGACGGAATGGTTTAGGATGCTTAGGTCCAAAATGGGCCTCAAGTCCCCGGTCTTTTTTGGCACCAAAAAGAATCTTGAGTAAGTCCCTAATCCGATCTGGTCTGCGGGGACCAGTTGGATGACTCCTTTTTGCAGCAGCTTTGAAATTTCTGAGGCTGCGGTATCCCGTTGACTGGGTGGCGGGTCCGGGATTTTTTTGGACTGGGGGGGGGGGCGAGAGAATGGGATGGAGTAACCTCTGGCGATAATCCGAAGCACCCATCGCTCCTGAGTGATCCCTTTCCAGGCCTTCAGGTGCTTCGAAAAATGACCCCCGACTGGCTCTGGAGCAGCACAGCCGGGCAATCCCTCAGGGACTATGAAAAGCTGAAGAGCCATGAAAGGACTCGCCTGTCTCCAGTGTTGCGAGGGCCTCTGCCGCCTCTGGGATGGCATCTTCTGGATGAATTTCCCCCTCCTCTGCCTCTGGAGGGGGAACCTTCCTGCTGAGAGGGGTAAGACTTCTGAGATCTACGGAACCACATTTTCCCTCCTCTTTTAGCCTTGGGATAAGGCCTAAAGGGAGTGGAAAATCGTGCCCCTACGGCAGTCAGAGTCTTACCTTCCTGTTCACAGCGGGTAAGTGTGTCTTTTACCTTGGGTCCAAACAGGGAGGACCCATCAAAGGGGGCGTCAGCAAATGAAGACTTAAAGGCCTCCGCGAAATGACACAGGCGGAGCCAGGCTTGTCTCCGTAGAGCAATGCCTGTACTGCTGCTCTACTCGCCCCTTCGGCCGCATACGAAATGAGCCTCATGGACGAGTTCGAAATGGACGACATTGTAGCCAGCTGAGATCCAACCATCTGGGCCAGCTCCTCAGGCAGGTTACCCAAGAGGGTATTGGATAGCTCCTTAATCAGATCCCTCTGAAATCTCGTAAAGTGCGTCATGTAGTTCAAAGACCTCAGTGTAAAGGCCGCTGAACTAAGGGTGCGCTTACCGTACTGACCCATGCTCCTAGACTCCTTATTAGGAGGATGGACGGATGTAGAAGCCTCTGCTACATCTTGCTGGGTAGCAGATGCCACCACCATAGCATCTACAGCCACACCTTTCATAAGGAACTCTCTATCCGGGGGCGCCGAGAGAAATTTGTTCGGACGAGCGGGCACCGGTTCCACAGAGTCTGGGTGTTCCCACGCCCTTCGACAGATCAAATCCAAGAGCTCGTCGAAGGCGGAGACACCAGGAGGCGGAGGGCTGAGCCCCGAAGGCCTTCAGGAACACCGACTCATCAGCAGAGGGAGGTTTGGACTGCCAGCCGCCTCGTTGTTTTAGGGCTTCCAGGATGTCTGCAAAGGAGACATCATCCGAGGACGACTTGGGGGACCCCTCTGCATCATCGAGATCAGTGTCAGATGTCAAAGACTCATCAGGGGAGTCAACGTGCTTCCTCTTGCACGTTCTCTTCCTGGGAGGTTCTTCCGAAGAGGCTTCAGAAGGACCTCCATGAGTGGGAGAAACCCCAGCGGGGGTAACCTGAGGCCCAGGGGCTCCACTGTCTATGGACAGGGGGACTACCAACGACCCAGTCTCCAAATGTAGGGAAGGAGCTGGGGAAACTGTAGAGGTAGCCAAGGAAGATTTGGCTAAAGCACTCCTCATAGCCCTGAAGGCGGGACCACCAGAATCCTGGGAGGGTCCCCCCTCTGTGGCCACGACAGTGGACGGTACTCCCGCCGCCAACACACCAAGAGGGAGACTTGGGACCGAAAGCATCAATCCCGAAGCCTCCCCCCCAGGGCCGAAGGAAGAAGTCCGTGCACTGAACTCCGACCCAAGTGCCGGAGTCGGAGCAAGGGTCGGGCCCGACCCTAACACCTCCACTGGTTCCACCAGCACCTGCTCCAATGGTGCCGAAGCTGTTGGAGGAGGAAATACAGTAGGGGAGTGGACCATTGGCTCCGAAGCCAAATAGGCTGGAGCCGAAACCATCTTTTGGAACACCGGAGACTGGAAGAGTCGAAGGAGCACCCTGTCGATGTCCGAATCAGACATCTTGGATGATCTCGAGGATACCGATCGGGCCCGAACTGATTTCTCCATCGGCTCCGAAGGGCTCGGGGACCGTCTCCGAAATGACTCAACAATTATCGGCTCCGAGGAAACTTTCAGGAAATTTCCCTCGGTGCCGATAAGGACTTCGGCTCCGAGGGGGAAGAGTCTGAGCCGATGACCCTTATCGGCTCCAATATCAGTGGAGCCGATGAGGGTGACCCGCCTCTCGATGCCCCAGACCTCGGCTCCGAAACCAGAGGGGTCGAGGCTGGAGGCATCGAGGCAGACCGTTCCGACCTCGGCTCCGAAGTCCGTGGAGCCGATGGAGAAGTCTGCTTAGTTTTCTTAGCGGTCGGTTCCGACTGACTGGTCGGAGCCGGCGCTTCCTCTTTTTAGAAGGAGACGGAGAGGAAGATAAAGCCTCCTCGAAGGAAGGCTTGATTAATCCTTTGAGGATTAATTTGTTTTTCCTCTCCTGGAGGACTCTGGAGGAAACGCATGGCATACACTGCGATTCTTGCAGATGTTTAGCACCTAGACAATAGACGCACGAGGAGTGGTCGTCCGTTATGGACATTTTGAAGCCACACCTCATGCACTTTTTAAACCCGGAGGGTTTATGCTCTTTAGACATAATCAGGCTAAAAAAGCAGATAACCACAATTAAACAACAAAGGGTTTGACACAAGGACAAAAAATATATATGCCACTAGATTAGTTGAATATTTAAACTAAAGAACTTTTTTTTTTTTTTTTTTTTACACACAAGATTGTTCAAGAGAGAGAGAAAGGGAGAAAAAGAGGGTCAAGACCCTCTAACTTAAACGGGTACTTGACCCACACACAACCACTAAGGTAGTAGTAACCACAGGGGAAGGCCCCTCTAACTTAAACGGGAACCTTCTCTGACAGGAAAAAACACGAAAATTTTAACCAAATTCCACAAAAACACTCGTACACAAAGAATAGCCGTTAAAACAGCTTTTGGGTTTAAATGAAGCAAATACTGACAGGAAAAAAGCCTAATAAATAGTACTTAGCCCAGCCAATGTTGAGACCACGTCCAAGCTCTGTAAGCGGCAAACGAGATCTGGGGGATTAGTGGTGGTGCATCCTGGGATAAAGATAGCTCAGCCAATTAGAGGCCTCGCTCTATAGCATAAGCGTGCCGAGTCGGAGCCGAGGGATCGGCTCCGAACCCATCAGTCAGAATGTAGGCGAGATAGGATCACATAACATCCACTAATTACATACATCACCTCTCCCAGATTTAAACCTGTCATCATAATTCTTCCTCTATAGTTCCATCCCCAAAAGACTGCAAAGATTATAGTCTAATCTAAAATATTGGCATGGACAATACTATTTGAAAAACAAGTATACGACTATTTAATCATATTAACTGTCCTTGTTTCCTCTGTGACCAACAACATGGACTTAATAATGAATTAAATACAACAACTGCAATACATATACAGCTACTAAGAACATTTATTGCAACATGGATGAAGGCCTGATTACTGCACATTTATTAATAGGTATAACTAGAACCTTCAAAACTGCTAGCCACTCTAAAACTCTTAATACACTTCTTAAAATTAACCTTGGCCAATACAATGTTTAGTATTTCAAAACTGAATTCCAGATATAAACTTTCAAATCTCTTTCTCACATCTACAGGCATGTCAGATACAGAAGTTCCCCAAAAATCAGCATAGTAAAGTGCTTCTTTCACTAACAGCCCTGCTATAAAGCTAGT
This sequence comes from Protopterus annectens, assembly GCF_019279795.1. NCBI lineage: Eukaryota > Metazoa > Chordata > Ceratodontiformes > Protopteridae > Protopterus > Protopterus annectens. Next base: position 537,886,673 of record NC_056738.1, on the reverse strand, counting down.
CATTCCTTCTATCTCTGGTTGTTCTGCTAACATTCCCCATGGCAGTTCCTTGCTCCATTATCAGCACCATACATTCCACAGACCTTTACCCATATTTCTGATACTGTAATAGCTGTTGTTTTCCCTTTATTCAGTGCCTGCTCAATCTCTCTCAAACTCTATCTCTTATCTTTCCTCTGCCTAAATATCTGTATTTTTCTACTCTTTTCACACCATCTGCAGATTGTTTACATCATATGAACTTCCTTTTTCCTGTATTGCTGCTGCTGCTGGTTGCCTGTATCTTCTAGACCAGCCTTTTATTGAGATAGTTTGAAAATGTTTTAGCATGTTACTGTCATCTGGCTTTATTCCTTTTTTCTTTTCTATTATTATGAACACATGAATAAGACCATCTCCATTTGTCCTCCACCATCCTTTGAAGAGGTTGTCTAATCTTATACCACTTGTATACTTTTGGCTGTTATCACACACAGACTAATTTTACTACTATTTGTAAAGGGGGGGTGCCAGCCCCTTTCCTTTCACCTTCACGTAGCTCTACATTTTCAATGTAACATCTTATCTGCTTTTCACTTACCATAGCTCTCAACTAACCTGATTTTCACCTCATATTTTTGGTCTGCTGCTCATAAAGTTTGGGGTTTTCTAACAAATCATTGATACTGAAATCATTAAATAATGACCTACAATTTGCTTTCAGACTTCCTATCCTTCAGAAAATGAATGCTAATGCAATGATGGTTATTCAAGTAACTTTCTCTGTTTATAAGAACACTTTTTAAGATCTGTCCCAAATTTGGGGCCTTTGTCCCCCATTATATTGCCTAGGTCCATATTCCTTGCTGTATGAGGTTGAGAGGTATGATGATTATTCTCTTTCTGCAAGATGGTCATCTCATGCCACCTTCTCCATCCATGTATGAAACATCTGTGAAAATTGTACCAGCTCACTTACTTCTTTCACATTATGTATGTTATTCCTTTTAGGCTGGACTCCTTTACATTCCCTTCCCTACTTGCTTACTTGACACCTCACTGTTCACTTCCTTGTCCATCTTCATCCATAACTGAATGTTTGAATTGACTATCTCTTTGTTTCTGTATTGTTTTTTTTCTACTACTTTTTTGAGATCTTTTCTCTTTTTCTTTTACACACGAGTTACTTTATTCAATCATTATCTTGGGCTAACACTGGAACAAGAAAAGAATTTTTTAGCCTGTGATAATTTTTTCTCACCAGTCCCATGCTTGTAATATATTTGATGACTATCAACTGCACCTTAGTTTAAATCAATCCTCCCCTGCACTCATGCTGATAACCACATTCCTCAAGTAATATCATACAGATAATGCTTTTTATATTATTTTATCTGACCTATTTCTTTGTCTTTCTGCCTTCTGCTCTCTAAGACAATACTATATTGTTTCATTTCAAAGCACTCAGTTCACTCCTTCCCTGCAATCAATACACTCATCAGAAAACAACCATATACATTTGCTAGGTATGCTCTACCACATCGATCTCCTGAAGTCATTTACCCAAATACCTTTTGTTACAACCTTAGATCTCCTTCTATTACAAATGTTAGATGATATTCACACAAGTTATGCCCTAGTTCTTTCTGTAGTAAAACATTTCTAATCTGTTCATTGGAGCCTCTCTGGACCTTTACTTTTGGGATAAAAGTTCATCAATTAAATGTTATAAGCATGTTCAATATTCTCAGTCAGCTCTGTTGCTTAGCAGATCTCTGTCCCTCCCATATACTGGCCATCAGTGATTCCCAGCTCTAGCCTTATATCTTTGATTTTGAAGTTACTCTACTTGGTAATAATACTTTTTAGCCAGAGGTGATTACATAGGGCAAAAAGAATTGCAGTTTAACTTAATGAAGTCTTTCCTGCTGCCACAGACACACTTAATCTTCCCCACTTGATAGATAACATTTCATCAACACTGGTTTCTGTTTAAGAAATGCAAAAACTATCAAGGCTGCTGTAGGCTTAATTCTTGCTCAGCAATCTAAATCACTGAGTGAAGCTACCCTCAGCTGGATGTCCTCTAATGCTGAGTCAATGACCATAGTCCTTGGGGACTCTAAATTGGGACCCTTATAATGTCCTTGTATTCATAATTCAGTCATCTTACAGTATATCACATAAGTCGTAAACCCTTCCCACCAGAATCAATGACCTTTCAAAACACTGATATCCTGGACTGGGCACTCAGTTCTTAGAACTAAAATGCATGATCAGAAGTTATTCTATATGATTCCATAGGATGACAGATTAATACTAGCTTTATGGCTAGAAAGCCAAAAAGAAGCTTAGCCACATTAACACTGTAATCAAGAGAGTAGATTAGTTCACTCTAAACAAAAAGTCCTTCAGACTAATACCAGGCATATATTTATGGTTACTCATCCAATCATCAAGGCTGGCTTTGAAGATGGAGAAATAATTTGCTTGATGTGAAGGGAAAATGAATTCCAAAGGAAGATAAATGTACCACACTAGCAGGTTTGTTGATCTTAAAATGGAGGTTTAGGTCTTTGGATCTGGTGTTTGTTAGACTGTTTGATCTTGGAATGCAAGGAAATAAGGCCATATAGCACAAGGTCTTTCATAGCATGAAATGAAGGAGATGAAGATACATTTTAACAATCTGAGGTATTGCCAGCTACTCATCCAAATAATATGACTGAACAAGAACAATGGTATGATATTAGTGCAGTTACGTCCATGCATGCTAACAGAGTTTCTGCAACTTCAGTTCCCCCACCCCCGCTACAGAATCCACACACTACTGATGTATTAATGAACAATGTCACCTTCCAAGGAACTGAGGATTTTCGGCAAATTCCAATTCATCTGAATTTACCAGAAGTGATAGAGGTGTATCCACATGATCTGACAAGGGGCAATAGTATAGAAAAAGAAAAAGGTCAAGGAAGATGGGGAAGCAAGAGACCACAGACATGGAGCCTATCCAAATGCAAGAGGACTTAACTAAGACTGTGGTAAACTTGTCCAGTTTAAACTTAACTAAAGATGATATTTCATTGTTACTAAAATGTCTAAAATTTATTCCACCGATGAGTGACACAATTGTTGAAACATTGACAGACTTGAAGATTTATAAGAAATTTAAGCCTGAAGTATACGTTCAAGGATAGTGTACATCATTCTACTCAGGTATGTAGAAAACCAAGCACTTTTTTATACCAGTAAACTGTCTAATAGTTTCTGCATTTAACAGTGTTTGTGAACAAGAAATTCATGAATTTTATGCTAAGATAGAAGCTAAAAGTGGTATAAAATAGCATGTGCTATACGAATCTCTCCTGAAACCGCAGAACGATAACAGTATTGTTATAAAGGAAGCAGACAAAGGAGGAGTAATAGTAATATCTGATAGGAAAGACTATAAGGCACTGATGGCTGAATTTCTAAATGATGAATCTGTTTTTACCAAAATAACCAGTGCTGAGATTACTAAGTATATTAGCAAAGTGAATATGCTTATTTATTAATTACAGCTTAACAATCATATAAGTATTGAGTTGTTTAACTTTTTAATACTCCATCTCCAGTTATATCAGTGCTATATGGCTTACCTAAGTTATACAAAAAATAGGCACAAACCACCTATGAGACCTATAGTATCTGGAGGTGGATGGGTCACTGAACCCGTATCTGCATACTTGCAATCTGTAATTGGTAAGTTATTAGTGAATACTGGAAGTTATATTAGAAATGCAGGTGACTTCTGTATGTGCTTATATGAATGGTATGAGTCTAATGAAACAGCAGAATTTATGTTTGTCACTTTAGATATTAAGGTCCACTTTACTGTTATACTGAATGGCTATGGACTAGAGGCAATGCATATGCTTTTATGTCAACATAGCAATATGCCAATGAGAAAAATAGACACTAGATGTGAGGTGACAGATCTTGTTCTGAATAAAAATGTGTTTATTTTGGGTGAAAATGTTTACCATCAAAAGGCAGGTGTGCCCATGGGTACCCCAATGGCAAATACCTATGCTAATATTGTAGTCAAATTTTGGAAGGAACAATTTATGTCCAAAGATCCCCTGAGACTTGTCCATAACTCTGTATTTTACAAACGTTTTATGGACAACGTCTTCTTGGTTTGGAAGGGGAACTCTGATGAATTAACAGCATTTGAAGAACTAATGAATACATCCAGTGATTTCTTGAAGTTCACACTGGATTATTCACTGACCACAATACATTCATTATTTGTTAAGCTAGAGAAAACTAGTAATGGTATTGAAACTTCTATTTTTCAAAAGGATGTACATGCAAATAGGTATACCCATAGAACAAGTATGCATGATAGGTACACCCACAGAACAAGTATGCATGATAGGTACACCCATATAACAAGTATGCATGATAGGTACACCCATATAACAAGTATGCATGATAGGTACACCCACAGAACAAGTATGCATGATAGGTACACCCATATAACAAGTATGCATGCACCATATATATTTAGAGCACTACTAGGAGTCAGCTACTTAGGGCAATTCACTTGAATACAGATAATATAAAATGTATAACTCAGATATATACCTCTCAACTGTCCAGATTTTTACAGAATGTCCAGATTTTTGGCTCATATTTTTGGTTTGTTCCTCATATATTTTGTAGTTTTCTGGCAAATCATTGGGATGATCTGAGGATTGAAATGACTAAATAATGACATACATTTGAGTTTCAGACTTCAAATTCTTCAGAAAATGTAAATTAAAACAAGCCCTTTTACTGCTGCAACTTTCTAAGTTTATAAGAGCAGTGTTTAAAATATGTCCCTATTTTTGGATCTTTGTCCTCCCATTTTGCTGGGCTTTGTCCAGATTTCTTGCACTAAGAGGTTGAGAGGTATGCCCAGATGGACCAAATGGTAAATGAATTTAAAGACAGAGGCTATGAAGCAGCTACACTTGAGAGTCTAAAAACTGATGTGGTTAATAAAAGGCAGAGTAATGAAAGACCATATTTTATAAATAGGCCAGCCCCAGGGATTATGTAAGGGAACAAGGTCCCTTACACTACATAACTAGGTTTAATAGAAGGGCTAATGATGTAAAAAATATTATATCTAAGCACTGGATATTATTAGGCTCTGTGCCAGAGCTGAAACAACTGGTGGGGGAGAGACCCTACTTTGCCTACAGAAACTGTACAAACTTAAAAAAAAACACCTTTGTTATAAGGACACAAAACAACAACATGTTAAACTAACACATAAAGTAGGCAATTTTACTTGCTATAACTGTTCCTGTTGTAAAGACATCATGAATAGTGTTGAGTTCATACATCCATTAACAAATGTAAAATATACATTTAAATGTTATGCTACCTGCTCTACTTGTAATGTGGCGTGCCACACTACATGCACAAAGTGTCTTTCCTTTTATGTAGATAAGTGCACACGAAGACTTAAGGATCATATAACAGAACATAAATCTGAAATACGCAGAAATGTTAAAACCAATGCACTTGCAAAACACATGGATGAAAAGGGAAGAGACCATGACTTTAAATTTAGAGTTATAACCATTGTGCATAGGAGTATAAGAAAAGGTGACTTGAATAACAGACTAGAGACAATAGAGAATGAATGTTTAATGAGACTGCAAGCAGACTCTCTAACTGGTAATAATGCAGCAGTGAGCTACAAATGCTACTTTAAATGACTAATATATGCACTTTAATATACAGATATATGTATATTTTTATATATGTTTATATTGTTTATAATTTTAGAGTGCAAGACACTTTAGACAGGAAATATTTCATGTTTTAAAATGTGTTAATGCTTTTAAATATGAATATGCAGTTAATTGTTGTCTTTCTCTGATTATTCTAAATAAACAAGTTTGCTACTTATTATTACCTGCCTACCATTTCTCATCACTGGATGTTACCTTGCTTTTTGTGAATATGTTGTGTCTGGAGTAACAGTTAACCTTAAAGCTGGTCTTAGCTATTTTTCTTGTCTTAGGTATTGCCAGCTATGCCAGGAGAAGTAAGGTAGTGGATATTTAACTTATGCCATCACAGCTAGCTGGAATTTTGTAAAGAATTATATGTCATTTGTATATCAAACTGATTTGTACAGATGCTTGTGGTAAAAAGTGTATTTGTAAAGCTGCTTGTTTTAAAAATGTGCCTACAGTGGGTCCTGACTGTATTGTAACTGATTAAATGTATATGTTTTAACAGAGGATACTGGAAGAGAAGAGGTTAATCTCAGTCCAGCTTAGGTGATTAAGATTGTATCTTACAGTTCTGATTGCAGCCAGAAATGAAATGCCTGTGCCAGAAAATTGTTTATTAGCTCCTGTAGGAAGAATAGAAGTGTTTTATTGTTTTATGACTTCCATAAGATGCAACAGATCTTAGCAAAGCTCTAGGTGTGTGTATTATTGATACATATGTGGAAGATTCTGGGACTGTTGCTAAGAAAGGGGGTAGTATGGGAACCAGAATGCAGATGAACAGATGTATGTATTGTCATTCTGCAATCCATCACTGAAATGATGCTTTTTAATACTAGATGAGACTGAAGTCTCAGAGCACTAATTTTTTGGAACCTGACAAAGAAGAACCCCTCACCTACTTCATCTTGACTTGCTCTAGTAAGTGAATAGGGAATAGTAAGGTTTTAGGTCAGTCAGGAAAATATAGTGAGATTAGTTAAGTACTGTTTTTCTGTATATGTGTGAATCTATTCATCTGTGTTATTTTAATATTTCCTGTGATTGAAACTCTAGTGTGTATTGTAAATAGCTATTCCATATTTTCATGCTCGTATACTATTTATTATATATATATATATATATATATATATATATATATATATATATATATATATATACACTTTTCATTGTGGCTGGTCCTTGAGAGAATATTCTAACCTTTGAGAGTAGTTATATCTATTTGGTGACTCTGTAGCCACTCTAAAAACCTTACTGCATTGGTCAAAACACTACCATTTGTACTAATATTAATATCACTCAGTATAATTGGGTACCCTTGTAAGATCCTTAGAGTAGCTGGCTTTGGAGTGCCTGGTGGCAATAACTACCCTATAGTCTGGGTGGAAGGGGGTATAGCTAGTAAATCTGTGCCAGCCTTTACAATTGTATATGTGTGTACAAAGCAAATCTCATAAAGTGTGTGTATGTGTGTGTGTGTGTGTGTGTGTGTGTGTGTGTGTGTGTGTGTGTGTCAGCTGCTTGGAGCAGGGACATGAAGCAATACTTTCATGGAGAGGTTAGTGGAGGACTTGGTTTGGGCACTCGGCTGAGGACTCAACTCTATAGCTGTGCCCATGAGGAGTCTTACTTGGGACCTGGAGAGAGACAAAGAGAGAAAGAGAGAGACAAACCCAGACTCTGGACTGAGTGTGTTCCCCATGTGCTCTTAAGAGAAATTGTTCTTGATGCACAAAGCTGCATCTAGAAAATATTGTGTGTATCTATTTTTGTTCCAACTTAACATCCCTCACTAATATCAGTTGTGAGAATTTAGGCTCCTTGACTATTGGCCCAGATAGGGGATGTCACTCTTTAAACAAGAGTTTTTTTTGAATACTTTGTGCCTTTCAAGTTGTACAATGTGCTTAGACACGTGCCTTCTAAACAGTCACTGATCTATCTTTGTAATTTGGAACAACTTTAGAAACTTTACAAAACACTTTTTATTAAAGTCTAAAAACTATGCCTTGATAAAACTCTTCATTTCATTAACAACATAGATTGGTCTATTCCAGAAAAAGTCACTGTACTTGATGTCCTTTATTTCCATAAGACCATAACTAACAAGTGTCTATACTATCACCACAGTATTTATTTTATTTACTTTGTTAATTGTAAGTGGGTTAGTACAATAACTATTTCTAAGCTACAACCTAATCTTCAATGGCAGGAACAGCTTGTTTAAAACATTGAATATATATATAATCTAAAGAAATACAGAGTAACCATATGTGTGCAGACTTTATTCTCAGAAATTTGCATTGCATAATATTTGTGAAGTAGCACATTCAAACAAAGCAATGTAGCAATACTCAATAATACTGTGAGAAGATCAGAAATACAGCTGTTATCCTAAATTGAGGAGAGCTGGATCAAGATCGACAATGTACATAATAATTGAGATATAAGTTGTGCAAAATAACTTGAACTTACTGCCTTAGACTAGAATGCTAACCATTTTCAAAATAATGGCATTTTCAGTCCCTTGTAAAGGATCAGATTTTTTTTTTGAAAACAGTTTTATTGATTTTAAATAAAACAGGTTTATAAACAATCATAAAGGATTTAATAAAAATTGAATTTCAGAAATGTTAACATAAAAACTCAGGTAACCATGTATAACAACTAACAGAATAACATTACTAAAACTATTTACAAAGACATCCATTAGTATTTACAGTAGTGATAGAGTTTTGACCATTTCACATATGTATCACATCAAGAAAATAAAATTTAAGTTGTACACTATCATTATTCTGTAAATTCACCCACAGATGATAGGCATAGGTCCTTCTAGTTGTTCAAGATGTTATAGTTGTAAGTTGTAAGTGACAAACCTCAATTAATGTATTCTTGAATTCATTGAAAGAAGGAGGGGACTCAGAAACCCAATTTCTTGTTATATTCTTTCTGGCCACAGTGAGTATTGCCCAGAGTAAAGGGTATTTAGCATTTTTAACACAGTATGAAATGGGTGTATTGAAAAGCACTAGAGACTTGGTAAGTGTAAAATTGTCTGTGAATAGTGCTTGTGATAGATCACTAATACTTCTCCAAAATATATTTATAGCACAGCAGTCGTAGAACATATGAGCCCAATCAATATTTATGTCTGATTTACATTTATTACATAAGTTCTGCTTTCCATTAATTTTGTTCATTAGTTGAGGAGTATAAAAGGATCTAAACATAAATATCCAAGTGTACAATTTCCATTTAAGTGATAAAGTTGTTTTCCCTGCTGATTCTAATATATTCATTTTATCTTGATTGTATAGAAGTGTATTATTGGTGGTGTAGAAGTAATTCCAAAAACTGTCTGTACAACAATATGTTTCTTCTCTCATGAATTTGTATATAAAGGATATGTTTATGTTGGAAAATTGACTGAAAAAATCTACTAGTGTGCTAGTATCATGCTCGATTGCTGGTGTAATAAGGTCTATTTTATTGTGTATAAATAATCTGAAGGAGTGTACATTAAGCCATAAAGATTTGTCTAACTGAAATTCATTTGTTATCTGATCTACATCTTTAACTTTTCATCTGAGATTAGTTGAAACCAAAACTTCAGACCTTTTTGTTTAAATAAAGTGATTTTGTTTAAATCTGAGGATAGCAAAAATTCTTGGGTAAAAACAATGGGGAATACTACAAAAAAAAACATTCTTTATATCTCGAGTGTTTATATATAACATTTCTGAAATTTGTTAGTATATTATGTGTATAGCTATATGAGTGGATGGTATATGTGTAGTAAAGTAATCTTTTAGCATCCATTGCATTGGATTGTTTATTAATTCTAACTTATAAGTCTGAGGTCTCAATATTAGTTGCATAGCTGTAGTTTCCCAATATATTTTCCATTTGGCCTGATATGAAGTATCTAAACATTGTACAATTGATCTAATAATGAGGAGTTGGAATAGAGGTTCAAATTTAGAAAAGCTATACCCCCTTTGTTCCAGATACTAAGATGCTGTCTAAGAGCTATTCTTGGTTTTCTGGGAAACCAAAAGAATTTTAATAACAGGGAATGCAACTTATTAGTGAATGTTTTAGTGGGAAGTATTAAAATAGATTGAATAATGTAAAGGATTTTAGGTAGGATTATCATTTTAATAATAGATAATCTTTCCTCTGTTGTGAATAGGATCATATTCCACTTTGTTAATAAAGTTTGAATGTTTTCATAACATTTATTGTAGTTTAATTGTATTATTGATTTGATATTGTTGTAGTAGCTGCGGTGGTACGGCAGTAGCATTGTTACTTCACAGCAAGAGGTTCTCCCATTCAATTCTCGGCGTGGCTTGGGAATGCCTTCTGTGTGGAGTCTGCATGTCGTCCCCGTGGTTGGGTAGTGTTCGAAAGACATGCGTGCATAAATGAGAGTGCCTTCGTTGAAGGTTGGGCATCGAGCTGGCACCTCGGCATTTCGTAAAAATCTACTGCCAATCATTAGCGGACCAGAGTTCTGCTGTGGTGACCCCTTACTGGGAAAAAGCCGAAAAGACAAACAAACATTGATTTGATGTCGTTAGCTAGAATAATTCCTAAATATGGAATTTGATCTGTAATGAATTTATGTTTATCATTATTTATAGTTCTTTAATTTTTGTTTGAATAAATTGGTAGGATTTTTGTTTTGTTGTCATTAAATGTCAATCCAGACATCTTTTGAAATGTATTGATAATCAAATAATGATGTTATAGATAAATCATTCCCTTAGTAGTAATAAGTACATAGTCCGCAAATAGTTGGATTTTAGAGGTTATCTCTACATTAAGCTCTAGACCACCTGTGTTTTTATTTTCCCATATATCATTGGCCCATGGCTCCATTATAAGAGTAAATAATAGAGGGGAGATTGGGCAACCTTGTTTAGTTCCTTTAGTGATAGGTGTCTAGGTTGGAGTGTAAGATCCTATTTTAATATAAGCTAGAGCTCCTTCATATAAATGCATTAGTAAATTAATGAAGTTATTTGAGAAATTTAGACATTCTAATAATATGAATAGATAATCCCAGTGTATTGAATCAAATGCTGAATTTATGTCTAGGGTAATCAGTGACAATTTTTTTCCTTCTGTGAGAATAATCAATTAAGGCAAGAGATTGTTTAATATTATCAAAGGTACTTCTATTAGTAACAAAGCTTGTCTGGTCATCGTCTATTAAATATGGTAAGATTTTTTTTTAATCTTTCTGCATAAATATTTATGAACATTTTGTAATAAACATTCAAAAGTGAAATGGGTCTATATGAAGAACATAGTTTATGGTCTTTGCTAGATTTTAGAATGGGTGACATAAATTTGTATTTCCATGAAGGAGGCATTAAAATGTCATTTTGAGCTATGATGAAAACTTTGTGAAGTAAAGAGATAGCAGTTTTAGGCATAATTTTATAAAGTTTGAGTATAATACCATAATTTCCTGGTGCTTTGTTTTGTTAAAGTTTATTAATTTGAGTTTGTACATCAGCTAGAGTAATTTGTTGTCAATAATTTCTAACTGTTGCTTTTTAAGTTTGTTATATATGTTTTGATTAATATATTCTTTTATCTTATCTTTAGATTCTGTGTTATGTAAGGTTTGATTAATTGTGTGGAAGTGACATCTAAATTCATCTATTATATCTTGTATGCTATAAACCTTCTTTTTCCTCAAAGAGTATATCTCTTTGATATGATTATATTTATTATTTATTTTGTTTTTGTTTTTAAGGTTAGTTAAGGGTTTGAGGTTTGATGAGTAAGCAAGAAATTTAAATGTTTCTAAGGCGATAATAGTCTTATGATGTAATATAGCTCTATACTCCTCCTTTGTTTTGTTTATTTCCTCTCTAATGTTTACAGAAGTTGGTCTCTCTTTGGTTTTAAGATGCAACATTTCTAATTCGGCCTGTAATTTTTCAAAATTTTCATCCCAGGGCTTTCTTTTGTTATAATACCATTTGTTTATTTGTCCATATAAATATGCTTTTAAAGCATCCCATGTGTGTATATCAAAGGTGTTGGAATTTGAATTTATATTAATAAAATTTTGTGTTTCTTCTTTTAAGAACGTTTGAAATTCTTTTAATTGTGTAAGATAAGCAGGGATTATTTTATATGTACAGTAGGCATATTATTAATATTAAGCTCAAACGTAACAGAATTATGGTCAGAAATTAGGCATGATATGATTTTACTGTTCATTAAATCATTTATAATTTGTGTAGAAAGAATTATCCTGTCTATTCTGGAATATATTTTGTATCTGTTGGAATAAAATGTGTATTGCAACGAGTTCAAGTCTGTGTAATCATGAATGTCTTTTAGTTGATAAGAGTCCATGAATTTTATTAATTGTTTAGCCTGAAGTGTTATTTTCCTTTTCCCTGAGGCACTAGACTCTTTTTCATTTAAAATACAGTTAAAATCCCCAGCCATGATAATATTACCTTCAGAATGAACTATGTGATTCAGGTGTTGTTTAATAGTATTGGTTCCAATGCCAGATAACCAATAATTGTTTACTAGGGTGAAATTTTTTTTATTTATTTCGATTATAACTAAACAAAGCCTCCCCTTGTCATCGTGATATGACTTAATTATCCTTGGTAAAGGGAGAGAGCTGTTCCAAAGAATTGCTATCCCTCTTTTCTTTTTTATGTGTTCTGAACTAGTAATAACTGCATATTTGTGTTCAAAAGTTTAATATTATCTTTCAGTAAGTGAGTTTCTTGTAAAAAATTATGTTGGGCTTGTGTGTGGCTAAATATTTGAATAGACTTCCTCTTTTGATTGGATTATTCAGACCATTTATATTGACTGATAAACCCTTTAAAGTGGCCATTCCAAATTTATAATAGTATTAAAATACTTTGTATCTTATCTATGTCATATGTATGCTTTATGAGTCCCTCTCCAGAGTGTGAGTTATTTAAATTATAAACTATGATCCTTATTTCATAGTGGGTCATATGTGTGTTTTGATTATTACAACTTGCATTTTTAAATAAATCAAATATAATGGACGTCAGGTGAAACCTATTAATATGATTAGATGTATAATGCAACATATATAAAAACTATATAGCTCCCCGCCTGGAGTTGCAAACTCCTTGTCCCAGTAACATCAGTCACTTGGATCAAACCCTTAGACAGTAGCAACAGAACACAGTTACCACTATTTGTATATATTAAGTAAATAAAACCGAAACTAAACAAAATAAATATTGTTTTTTTCATGTAAGATAGTATGTTAACTATAGTGTAACTCATCTAATATAGTTATTAGGTTCACACATATTGAATGTGTCATATACATTTAATGAATCTAAAAAAATACAGTATTGTAAATAACTCAGGTCAACAAGATGTTTCCATATAAAAGGAATCTTTTATCTATAGTTTCATCTATAGTTATCATGTTTTCTATAACCACTCTAAATTGATTAGCATAGCATTTATAACTATTGTGTTTAAACATAGTACTATAATCTTATGATTACCCTTTGCAAGTATAGTTCAATGTGATGTATAGAATATATTAATTTTCTTCTTTACATCTAATACTAAAGACATTCTATAAAAATATAATACAGATCACAATAAAACAGTTACCCTAATGTAAAGAGAAAAAAAAGCCATGATAACTATAGTTACTGTTATTTCATATTCTTATCATTGATGTATATATATATATATATATATATATATATATATATATATATATATATATATATATATATATATATCACAATTATTCATTAGAACATCTAAAAAGCATTGAACAATGTTGTTAACAAAGTTTGTGGTGGAGGATGTTGGGATTTCTCATAAAAATCAAAATAGTTTACAAACATCAGATCCAGTTTCTTATAAGAAGGCATATTCAATCTATTTAGTTAAGTAGCATGACCAAAACACTGTGAATAGGGCATTGGGTAGGGGTTGATAACATTAGTTCGAGCAATCTATCTTAGGTAATGAAATATTCATTTTATAAGATTGCATATAAATGTTTCTTGTATAAACAATGAGCTGCTGCTAGCTATTGTCACATCCTGTAATAATGTTACTTTACTGTAAAAAAATTTTAAGCCATTTAACCATTCTAGTAATTAGAACCCTTTTCACTGATATGAAATTAAGGAAATTATTGACTGTGAAGCATTTCTTCTTTGCACATTGTTAGCACATTAATGTTAGCTATGACAGTTAAAAGGACTGATAATGTAATCAGAAGACTTACTATTTTATATAGTGTCAAAAGATCTGAATTCATCTTCTTCTAGTGCTTAAAGGTATTTTTCAGCAGTCATTTACTATTTTGAGGCTTGTTGAGTGGTTTGTACAAATATTTAAGTTAATTTAATGCTGGACATAGAGTTCCGACAATAATCTGGTTGTATTCTTCCTGGTTTGAGTAGTCTTGTTCCTGATGACATCATCTAGATGCGACACACTGCAATAACAGGAAATGAAGCATCTGGTGTAGAGGTCAAGCTGAATTAAAGTAATTTGAAGTGACTGAGGCTCATGGAACATTCACACGGGGAGATTAACATCCCCAGAGTTATTTTCCAAAGCAAAACAGCAGGAAAACCGGGTGAAGAATGAAAAAAAAAAAGAAGAGGGAAAAAGGTGCCAACTGCTTTTTTAATGTTAAGAGATAAATGTTGATGAGGAAAAGATTTGGAAGGCTTTCACAGCCATCTTGAGCCTGCTACCCACTGTGGACATATATATATTAAAAAATACAAAACTGCTTTTACAAAAATGATATTCTGGAAATAAACATAAACAAATCAGCAGTGCATTATCCCATCAGTTCTCCTCCCTCATTTGCCTTATCCCCACAAAAGATTAAAGAGAGAAAAAAAAACACATATACACATTTGATGACAATAACATCCCCTCTACTCCTTAAACATATGCAGTAACAATCTATACAGTTTTCTAAGAACATATATTATCTGGGAATTAATTGAAGGGATGCAATGAAATATCAGAAGGTTAATGAGATAAATAGTTAGAAAGCTTTGTAGTATATACTATAAGTTAACTAAGAAATAAAGAAGGTACATATGTATATGTTAAGAGAGTGATGAAACAGTACATTTGTGATTTAGATTACCTATAGTGGGAATTATTGTGTTTGCATCTATATTTAAAACAATAACAATATACTGATTGTGAACTAATCATTGAAGGCTATAATTAGGAAGTAAATTATGTTAATGCTACTTCAGGATTGTTTTGCATTGTAATTCATATTACTAAAAATAAAAGGTTTTAGTTGTTGGTTACCATTATTGTTACATGTAAAAGGTATTATAAGACTAAATTATAGTGGTTAAACTCAAATCATGAGAAATAATGAGCTATATAAATAAACCATTTCTAGATAGTAAGGAAAAGCTTACCTTGCAGAAAAAGCACAGTATTAAAAGTTTACCTAATAGAAAAATGTCCACAATTATAACAAAATGTAAAGGGGTATTAGGTTATTATTCAATAGTTTTTTAGTCTTTTCTTTTTTTTTTCCAAGTAGAATTAGATGCCAACATTTTAAGAGAGGGATTTTCCCAGTCTATCTTTTCTATATTTTCTAGGATATTATGACTTTTAACTTCCATCAGCACAGAGTCTAAGTCCTCAAACAACTTGGGTCCCTCAGAAGTGAAGATCTTCAGCTTTGCAGGAAACAGGAGGTGAGTCTTGATTTGTAATTTCTTCAGTTCTTTTATCAGGGGTAAGGAAATGTTCCTCTTTGCTATTACACTGGAAGAATAGTCATTGCCAAAGCATATTATTGTTTCATTGAATTTTATGGGAGTCTTGGACCACACAGTCTTTAGAACTAATTCTTTGTCAGAAGTGGAAAGAAATTTAACAATAACTGACTGTGGTTGTTTTTTGTTGGTAGTATTTATTGCAGTTAGTGACTGGTGAGCCCTTTTTATGCCAAATGACATAGCCTCTGTAAGGTCAAGAGTCTTAGGTAGGCAGGAGGTAAGGAAACTTGTCATATTATTTCTCACTATTCCTTCAGGTAAACCAAAAATCCTTAAGTTGTTTCAATGAGATCTGTTTTCAAGATCTTTAAGTTTATTTTGTAATAAGGTGTTTTGCTTAAGTAAAAACTCTACGTTGTTTTCATTTTCTACTATTCTGCCATCCATATCATTTAATGCTTCTTCGATGCCTGATATTTGAGTTTTTTGTTGTTGTAAGTCCTGGTGAAGAATATCCATTTGTTTAGTTGTTTTTTCTTTAAAGTTGTCTATTTTGACATCAATTTTATCCATTTTTGTATTAAGATATTGGATGCTAGTTATTAGAGTTTGAAGTTCTCTTTTGAGACTAGAGTCTTGTGTGCTGGTCTTAGTGAAGCTCATGATGAATTCCTTCTGCAGATGAGAAGTAGATTTCCAAGTGTAAGTTTGACTGAAAAATCTGTCTTCTGTTGTTTTCTTTTTTTTTTAGATATTATAATAGTACTATGTAAATACTATATATTTGGCCAAAAAAAAAAGGTTTCAGAACTTTAGTTAGAAGGCAGATTTCCAGTGTAGATTTAATTTCTATAGTGAAGCTGAAGAATTCTGTTGCTACTCAGTGCCCATCTTGGCCATGCCCCCCACGATCAGATTATTTTTGAATGTGCCACATTTATTTATGTTTTGTGGTGGAGATGTCCAGGCTGCCCATGCAAGTTTAGACAATTATTTTACTAAACATTAAATTCAAGAAAGCTAATATTCAATGGTTGACCATGCCTTACAATTAGCCATTGCTGTGCAGAAGAAATCCATGGCAAAAATCTTAAAGAAAGAAGTTTCCATCTATACATAGCTCCTGTAGAAGACACCAGAATATGTTTTGTTGTTTGATTACAGCTTTAGGAAGAACGATTTTCATATAAAATAGAAGAATCACTCTAGATTTAAAGATTTTCAGAAAAAAAATAACCAAATTATTAGTACATACTAGATGGCTTACCCATCACATTCCCTGATTACACTAACATAAAAATGGCAGTTTAATTTTGTTTATTCTTCTAGCATGTCATCTCATGCACTAACTCCTGAGGTTCTGTTGCTGATTATTCTACTGACTGTTGGCCATTACAGGTTGCTGAGTTCAAGAAAATAGATGGCACATACTTCCAAAACCATGCAGCTAATGTATTAGAGGTACTGCTTTATAAATATATAAGGATTTTTTGCATACCAGTCATTAAACAGCAGATTACAGCACATTTTTGCAAGGAGTAACATAGTTCTCTTGTCAGTTTCCAAACTTTTGAATAGCAGTCTTAATTTTTTGAAACTTCATATCAAACAGTGATAACAATAACTATAAAAAAGCAATGACATTATATCTTATCATCTACATATTTAACTGTCTATACTATACAGAAAAAGAGGCTCAAACAGAAAAGAAAATAAGCAATAAGAAATACAAATTAACTGCACAGTGACTTTATTCATGCTTAATATAGAAAAAAACATCATATATTCTTTTCAAAACAATAAACCATATTCTAGAAACAAGTGAATTATTCCACATGTATATTATCTTTAAACATCTCCATATTTTATGCTTATATATGTGTGCTCGCATTAAAATCTATTCAGAACCATATTTCCAAAATTTAAAAATGATAGCTATTATTAAAACATCCACTGGTAACTCATTTTTTTTTTATTTTGAGGGGAAAGAAGGATCAACCACCCCAAATATCCAGAAGGCAAGATGTCTCATGGGCATCACATCACCAGCAAGTAGAAGAAGGGCTTATACTTCACCTTTATAGGGCACGTGGTTTAGCTTGCCCTAAGGCTATCATTTTATATATGGTAAAGTCTAGCACTGGAATGTTGGAGAACTGCTTTATGGGAGTGCTTCATACCTCACAGCCTATGTTAATTGTACATTTAATAGTGCAATTCATTTATTTCTAATGACTCATAATGTTTCTTAATAAAGCTCATTAAACCCTCTGACACTTTTCCTATCTGATGTGAAATTCCTAGTATTATGGATCATAAAGTCAGCATCTTTTCTAAAATGTTTTGTTTCCTTAACATCTTAGTTACAAGTAATGGCAAAATTGTATAGGGAGCTTGGGTCTGTGCTCTACATATTTCTAAAAGGAAGGAAAAGTACCATGAGAGAAGGAGAAATATCATGCCAGAACATATGCTCTTTATTAATACATGATGACCAGATGACCAATGTTTCTTATCAATGATATACAACTTTGAAGCCCAGCTCCTTTCACATATACACATTCTACTACAGCTAAAAGCTAAAAATTCAGAGTATTTGCACACGTCCATCTGGATCTGAGACTTTGTTATTGTCCACAATATGTGTACAGCCTACAAGTTAGTGTCTTACTTTTAGCTCCAACATTAACCAAATGGGATGTGGAATTGCTAAAGCCTGAATCAAGTAGTAGTATTCTTCATAAGAAACTAGAGAGGTAACAGCTTTATTAGAAACCATTTGTCAAGCACATCCCATCAAGGGCAGGATGAACATAGATGAACTTAGATAAGCACTTGCATCTTTAACATGGAATAACTGAGTCCTAGGCAAAACACATTTTCTGGCAGACCTTCAAATTCATTGACTGACAGGGAGGGACATATTCCTTCTCTGAAATAGAATACTAACAGAGTAAGTTTGTTTCTAGCAGTATTCTGAATTTGTCATGCATCCTGTTGATTCAAAGTGTCTTTTGGAGCAAATAAATTCTTTGCTAATCTGTTACTCCATAGATTCAGTTGTTCTTTTTCAGGAACAACCTATGAGCAGTATCTTGTTAAGTGAATTGTGTGATGTCTGGACAATATCCCACCAAACTTCCACCAAATAATGTGATGTCCCTTACTATCCTGGGTCAGTGACTAAGATGCTTCAATCCTCACTATTGACTCCAATGTGAGACTGTCACTTAAACAGGAGTAATATTTCACAATTTTCTCCTAAGAGCGCAACATGAACACACTCTATAACTTGGCACTGGACTGTATACTTCTGTCCACCCTTAATGTAACTCCTTATTACACACTTCAGAACAACTTTTCCCAGTTTAAGACCTCTGATACACTGACAAATAAATTAAATCTCACACATCCAAACACTTCTAGGAAAGTCTGACAAAGATTTCCAGCTGTGTCCCTTCCCCAAAATAATAGGGTAATGCTGCCACCAATCAGAGTGTCTTCATGCCCTTTTAAAGGGTTATTCAATTATGCAAATTAGATATTAAAAACAAATAGTAGCACATGGCCTAAGCAGCTATGCTTTTGTAGTTGCCCAGGAAGTTAAAAAGGCAAATATAAGCACTCTCAAATCACTGAAAAAAAAACACTGATTGACCAGTAAGTTAATAAAAATATTTAATATTGAACAGAATGATTAAAAATATAAAACACTAATTTCCAATAAACAAACATAGATCAGTCACCAGGAAAATAAAATCAATACTGAAGGACAGAAATCCAACATTTAGAAAAACTCTAACTGGTCTAACTGATTAGTTATAATTTTCCTATCTGACTAAAGAACACTGTCCCTGATCTAAACTAAATTACTACAACAGAGCAAAGACAGGCTTACAGTTCTTGATGAGTCCTTTTTGGATATCCACTGCACAGTACATATGGCAACTGGCAACTGTAACTGACAACTGACTTCAACTGTCTTCAGCAGGTTCTTTTATAGACTAGCCTGTCAACTGTTCCAATTCTAATTTTCATTTCATACTGTGAAAATCAACCAGCAGCTGTTTTCTAAAAGTTCCTGCCTGTCTTTCAACTTCTGACAGTAACACATTGCAACTGTCAACATTCCAATGACATCAACTGCAGATCAGCTGAATTTGAGACAGTTTGCCTTTAGAATCGTTTTGCACAAACACACACAGTTAGAAATATAAAAGGTTGCTGTTCAAGTCTTTAAAACATTCTGTACAAACAGATCAATAATCAATATGTAAGAACTTATTTACAATATCATTGCTAGTCATGCTGGCATACTATACACAGGTCAGTCTGAAATTATATACAAAACTTCAGCCATACATGCTAGCACAAATGACAGTGCCCAATTTCTTCACAACTTGCTCAGAGTCACAGAGTATATGAAGACTGGTTGATAAAATCAAATGCAGGATTATAGAGTGAAGCTTATTTGGCATTGCATAGTCTTAATACGTTACATCAAAGTACCAGATGAGATGCAGGCAGTTATGTTATCAACCCAGGGCATTCTCTCACCTACAAATGAATGGTTCCCTGGGACTCCACTGAAAATGTAATTTGCCAAGTAGACTATCTCAGGCAGCAAATCTAAATAAAACCTTTGTATACCTGACAGAGTCTTCTGTACCAGCAAAAGAAAAAAATAAACCTTTGCTTGTCTCTCTCTCTCTCTCTCAGCTTGGATAACAGCTGGGAAATCAAGAGAAGAAGTGGAAATGCATACAGGAATGTCTTGATTCATTCCAGAATGAAGCAGTCACTGCCCACTTTAGTAATTTGCTGTAAAGAACATAATCTGGGCAAGACTTTTTTCTACTGAGGCAAACAAGGTCACTTCCAGGGTGTCAAGTCTTAAAAAACATTGTACTACAAAATGTCCTGAGATGCAGCTTTAGAGAGATGTAGCCTAGAGAGTCCATAATATTAGCTACCTCACCCTGGGTGTGACCTTTCCAGGACAGTGCTTTTGTCACTGGTCTGCTTTCAAACCTGAATTGTGTCTCTGCAAATTAGGTATGGCTGTGCTCACATTTTCTTGTTTATGAATACATCACAGTCTGTTTGGCTGATCTTACCTAGACAAGTTCTGGTTTCATTTCCATCTTTAGACCATGGACTGCAAACGGAGATATTCCCAGCCCTAGAAAATGCATGGTAATTACCAACCTGAGGGCTAGACCACCAGTGAAACATCCACTGTAACAGGTTATAGTGGGCTTGACAATAAAGTGTGGACCTCATTCATACCTCTCAATTTTTAGTGCAAGAAATTTGTACAAAGTCTAAAATAATGGGGGGACAAAGGACCAAAAATAGGGAAAGATTTTAAATATTACTATTATGAACTTAGCAAGTTGCCAGAATGACAGGATTTGTATTATTGTGTTTTTGTCTGAAGTCTGACAGTCTTCACTGTATTTCATTATTTATTGACTTCAGCCCTCAGTGATTTGCCAGAAAACCACAAATTTTATGAGGAACAGTCCAAAATAAGAGGTAAAATCTAGACATTCTGAGAAAATCTGGAGAGTTGAGAGGTATTACCTTTCTTCAAGATTGATGACAACTGTTCAGCACTCACTAGCACTGCAGATGTCATCTAACACAATCAGATCAAGGAGGGAGAGAGTGAAGGCTTTGCAGACATGTGCTCTTCACTGTCCACTGGGACAAAAACATGCAAAGCTGAGTCAGCAGCACTTTAAGGACTGAAACTGTCATAAGCATCAGAAATTGTGGAAGAGCATAAGTTCTTGTCACATGTCCCTCTTCATCTAGTACAATTCACTGCACTTATCCAAAATATTATGATCATGACTTTCTGGGACCTCTCACTGAGAACTAAAAATGCACCATAAAATAGTACTGAACTCCATTCTGATACAGGTAATCCTTTGCTGTAGCAACAGATTAAGATTCTCCCATATATGACCCTCCAAAGACTGCAGTCATGACAAAGCTTATGATAGGGTCTCTGCCATGGTATCTCTCAAAGTAAGCTCCAGTAATCAGTTCAGTATGCATGGGAACATCAGGAAACAGTTCTACTACAATGCCTGCTCCATGGCTGTCAATAGTTTGGCAAAGGCTGAGTGAGGAAAAGAGGAAAGAACAACAGCTAGCATCTTATACTAGTAGTGGAATGATGTGCAAAGTAGACGAATGTCCTGTAATATTCCCAAATGCTGATGTGCCATTAGGTATCTATCATAATCAGTGACACGATCCAGATATCTTATAGAAGTAGGGACATTACAGACTGTAGAGTTCCACCCAGAAATCAGTATACTGGATGTTCCTATGAAAGATGTCACAACTATGGATGGATTAACTCTATTACTTATATGATATGGTAAAAAGGAAGCAGCAAAAGTCATTCTTTTTCTGAGGCTGGAATTGACTCATACCTCTCAACTGTCCAGATTTTTGCCACAAATTTTGGACCTGTTCCTCATAAAATTTGTGATTTTCTGGAATTGTGTGGTGAATCAGTAAGGATCAAAAATAATGACATGCATTTGAGTTTCAGACTTCATATTCTTCAAAAACGCATGGTAGCACACTACTTTTTATTCTAGCATCTAGCTAAATTTCTAAGAGCAATATTTAAAATGTGTTACTATTGTTGGTACTTTGAACCCCCCCCCCCCACCATTATTTTTGTTTTTGTCCAGATTTTTTGTGCTAACAGGTTGAGAGCTATGGGAATAGTTCTCACTGACCTCTGAGAAGCAATGACTGGAATTGCTCCAGAAACTTGCTGAAGACTCACTGGTCTTCAGATCAGTTTTTATTTAGGAAATCAAGTAGGTATAAAAATGTGGTCTCCTTTGTTTAAATATAACATGCAGTTATCCTTTGTAACTGCTACCCAGTTCAAACCAAGCTCAGAGAACTACTACCTGTGCACAATTCTGGATTCAATTTGGAGTATTGTGTGTCTTCCAACAAAGTCATCCTCTTGGGAGACTTATCAAAGTGGTCTGCACAGAGATACAATAGCTCAGTGTTTGGGTTCCCTACCCTATCTATGTGGGGACTCATGATCTTGGTGGATTTGGTTCACCTAGCTAAAGAAGAGAGAGTTGCAGGATAAGCTGTACACATACCACATAATAGAGAGAGATTCACAAAGAGGATGTCTCAGTGGACACAATTTCCTCAAATGAAAGACAACACTTCAGTCACACTATCTGATGCAAACCCATGCAAACTGCTATTGAATAAAACACACAGCATCAGCACAGTCAGAGAAAGAGAAGACAAGATGGACCCCCTATGGGGATGCCATACTAATATTCTCTTTTAGAAATTCTCTGATTATCATTATCATTGATTGCTGTCAGTTCCAGCAGTTTATGGTCCACCAAAGAGGATTGAAATGTTAAGGAAAGTAGTTTAAACCTTAAGGCCTGAAGTAGCCTAAAGTAGCCCTGTGACCAGAAATAACCCTACTGCTAATTTATTCACTTGGAATATGGCAAGGATTTGAAGCCTTTGCACCTCATGCTATGCTGAAGAATTTACTAACCGTCTGACTTGGTGTACTTGCTAAACAAGGTATGCCATTTACACTTACAAGAACAGTATCTTTGTACTTCTTAGGTGTGAAAATAATTCATTCAGGATAGGCTCTTAAGGATGACAGGAACTAGAGCTCTTGTGTCTTGAGGATTGAGAGCCAGTCATGGAGGACACCATGAGCTAGAGGGTTTCACCAAGAGAGAGAACACATGAATTGGCAGTAGAATCAGAGGAACATTCTTTATATACATCTGTTCAGATACAGTGACCATGGTTGTCTAGGAACTCTATCAGAATTTTTTGCATAGCATAATTTAGGGGATTGAATTTCCTGGTACTAGTCTACAAAAGATCATCTACCACTCTCATGTGACAGTGAAGGACTGTATAGTTGGTATGCATAATGATGTCCATGGTAGTCGACTGATAAAAATGGCACACCCCTGATGAAGATGGCATAAGTAAGCAAAAGGAAACTACATGGCCCTGATTTGGCATCAACTAAAATTATTTCGCCATGCACTTTTCCAGGCAGTTTTAATCATATACTGAACGTGGAATACAAATTTAAAGTAGCAGGCAAGATAGATGTATTAATGTGCATAAGAAGGTCTGGTAGAACCTGCTCAGCCCTCACAACTAAGTCATTAGCTCAGGGAAAGTGAAAGCAAAAGGAAATGGTAAAGTAAGCAGAGCTGTTAGGCCCTGAAAATAACTTCAGAACCATGGTCTGAGGCTTTGGTGTTTATTCTCTACATGAAAAGCTCATCTGATCTTGTGTTTAAAGATAGGAATGATGTCATTTAAAGCCTTGACAGCTACTCTAAAAAACTAATGCAGGGGGGGGGGGCATATTTTCTGCTGTTGTCATATTTGTCTTTCCTGATATGCCCTGGCTGCTCTCCATTGCAGCCATCCTGCTGATGTTAACCAAAGCCTGAATTAATGTGGCCAGTTTGCAAACTTATGGTTTGCTACAAAACTGAAAACTGAGGTCTTTTGTCAAGCTGTATGCATCTCTTATGTAGGATATGGCCCATGATCTGTTAGCTTCAGTGATAAGCTTTACACTTTTTGTCATTTAGCAGAGGTACTTTCTTCCTTTAAGGCACAAGAGGACAAAGATCCAGACTGTACACTCAAAATGAAAGAACTGAAGACCATATGCTTTGAAACACTCCTGACCTGAAGTAATGATATTATATTGCGCAAATGGATGGAACAGATACTCCTTGAGTCCATGAGCTACACATCTTTAATAAGCTCTGTTAATAAAAGGCTTTCGGCAAAGCAGTCAAAAGTGTTATCCCCATCACTATGTCTCTTGAAGTAAGATCTTTTTATCCTTAGGGATAAATTATATTATCAGAACTAAAGGCTAAATTTAAGGCTCTGACAAAATCTTAACAAATGCAGGTTAAAATCTGATAATGTTTCTGATATATATATATATATATATATATATATATATATATATATATACACACACACACACACACATATATATATATATATATGTATATATATATATATATATATATATATATATATATATATATATATATATATATATATATACCCCATATATATATATATATATATATATATATATATATATATATATATATATATATATGGGGTTAGAGATCATAATACTGTCTTTCGGGAAATAAACATTTGAGCAGATTAGTAGTATTAAGGGGAGAGAGTTGAAGGAATGGATGTAAACTATTCTGTGTGCAGAAAATGTATTTATTTGGCAGGAGTAGTTGCATGAGTTAGGAACATAAAACATTAAAAGGGAATCATGCTACTTTTCCTCCCACCCCCCGCATAACTGACTATAAGCTCCTATCCTCATTCACTGTATATACTAAACCCACCTTAGCATTCCCTGGGCTCAACCCACCGATGTTAGGGGTCAGTGAGGAGACTGAGGACTCTGGTGCAGAAGCATAGTGCTGCTGGGGACAATCTCTAACTTCCACCATCCCCATGGTAGCTTTGTGAGCTTCACAATTCCTACCAATAGGAGGTACAAGAGCAGATGCCCAACCTTCAAACCCAGTGGTACACCACACTGCAGCATGAAACTCAACAGGCTCTTAATGTAACTATTGTAGCAGGCCTAGGCCATCTCCCTTCCACTGTCCAGTCCCTGCATTTCTCAAACTGCTCACTGAAAAAGAGGTTATTCTGGGGTACAAAAAAGGCTTTATTCCACTGTCACAGGCCCAGGTCTGGATTCAGGTTACTTTCAGATAAGGAAGGAAGAAGTTATGAGTGAATAAAGGAAGGACAAACAATTACTAGATTACAAAATTAAACATAGAGGACAATATTGATCAGTGTTGAGCTTCAGGTAAAGGGAACAGTGACAATTAAATCAGTATTTTAACTAGGGATATAATGTAGGTATAACAGAAATAAGTCAAGACTGCACTGAGACAAATGCTGAAGTAAACTGTACTCTTAAGAAATTATCTAAACCAAGTACTGAATGCCATGAGAGGCATCTATCATTAAGATGACTTAATTAAAATATAGGAAAGTAGATAGGTTGACTCAGTGGACTGCAAAGAGAGGAAGTAGTAAAAAATCATTAACTTATCAGAAGTATTCTCAATATTACATTTTTATTAGGTTAAATGAAATGAAAGTTAAGGAATTTAAAAAGTAGCTGATTTACTTGTAAATAAGGGATACTGTATCATTGGTGAGTTTCTTAAAGCATAAGGTGATCATGGATTTTCTCATTGGGTAAAACTGAAGGAAAGGAAGCGAAGGCTAGGTTGTAAAAGGATTTTATTAAGAATTTTTATTCAAACTATTTAGAAAAAGGCTAAGGAAAAAAGAACATAATTACAGAAAGATTAGAAATGGAGATAGAAGCTAAATATATTTTCTATAGCTATACTCTCCTGAAATGTGTAGGTAGGATAGAGCAGTTATTCTACAAACATCATTCCCCACCTCCTCCACTGCACGATAAACCATTTCAAAGTGTCTTCTTTTGCATTCCTCTCCAACTGAACGTGTTGTTTACATCCTTTCCAAAGATTTTTATTTTTAACATATAAGAGAGATATCATACACATTTTTATACAATAAATAAAAAATAGGTATTATTATTTAAACTAAAATACCATGCTATTGAAATTAAAATTTTTTAACAAATTTTGTAAATTGTTTATATATGGCACTATATATTCATAACATTTTAAATTCATTGAACGAAGGAGGTGTATCTGAAATCCAATTTCTAGTTATTATTTAAAGATTTTTAGAATGCATGCAACATTCTTGCTCTGCCTGTAGGGGCAAGTTTTAGAGAAGATATATTATGTTTATTTTATTTTTTTAGTTATTATTTATTTTTCTTTGATTTCTAATGTGGTTCTGAGCTCAGAGAGAAAAACAATTCTGAACAGTACTAAAAATTACTATATTGAGATAAATGAGACAGGCATTTTGCAAAGATTATTGCAATTAATAGCACATAATTTCCAAGTATTAGGTTGCAAAATGTCAAGGCAACCTACAGAATGCACATCTATCCCACAACAGAGTAACCAGCAAACTTCTTCAGCACAGATTGATACACTGTAGTCATTTTAGGGAACTGTTACAACTCACTCTGTTCTTGCTTTGTAAAGAGACTAAAGGTTCTGCCTAATAAAGTTCAGCAACAATTTCCTTCTCTGATGATAATTCCAAATTACTGCCGGCTGACCAACCACATTTTAACCTTCATCCCTCTGCATCCCAAATAAACTGCTCCACCTCTCCCCCTGGTGCTAGCTGAACTATCCTGATCCTCTTTGTTCTGCTTGCAGCCCTCTTCAAGTTTCTTTCTTCTTCGACTTTCTTTTATTTCTGTCTTTTGCCATCATTATTTTAGTTTAATAAAGATTCTTACTCCATGCAACTTTAGCATTTATGCTCTTACAGCTACTTATTCTGAGGTCTATTTTCCAGCTTTATAATATATTACTGTCCTAATCTTTTAACCCTTTCAGAAAGCAATGTATACCAAAAATAGTGGCAGTTCCATTTTGTGACCTTTTCACCAGTACCCTCAGGCAGAATCAATAACAATGTATAATAGCATTTCCTGGATTTTTGATTCTGTCATTCCTTCCTTTTTGATGATCTGTGCTGCCACTGAAGATGGCTTATTTGTGTTATTTTATTTATACATTGTTGGCTGGGTAAGTCACACTAGGCCAATGGCCTCTTTTCAAGGGAGATGCTGTGGTACTCATCTTGATTATTGCTTCAAGAAAATTCATATATTTGTTTTATCCATATCCTGAAGTATCTTCACCCTCCTATATTCTTTTTCTGTTATCTTTTCATGCATGTATTTATGTACACATGTGTACCCGCGGTGGTGGTGCTGCGGTAGCGTTGTCGCCTCACAGCAAGACGCTGTACGGTTTGATTCTCAGCTAGAGCGTCTTCTGCGTGGAGACATGCGTGAATGGGTGTACCTTCGTTGAAGGTTGTGTGTCAGGGCTGGTAACTCAGCATGTAAAAATCAACTACTAATCATTAACGAACTGGAGTTCCGCTGTGGTGACCCCTAACCGGGAAAAGCCGAAAGACAAAACAACATTTATGTAAACACATGTGAAAGTCATGTTCATACAGACTTTTACACACTTCATAGTTCTAAGTGTGCTAAGCTCTCATAGCAATGGATGGATATTATATTTTGAACATTTTGTTCTACCTCCATCACATACTGAACACTTTTTTTTCTTTAGTTTAAAAGGACATATCTGCTGTCACAGGAAAATTGTTCTTAGAATAAAATAAAAAACAGCTCCTGGATAGAGATTCTGCCAATGCTACAGGAATGAATACACACAAAAAAATAAATAAATACACCGACCAGAATCACCACAGCTTAAGTACAAAAATACTTTAATGTAAAAATGAGTAAGCGCTTTCACGACCTAACAGTCACTTTTTCCGACTCTAACAGTAACAGTACCTGCTCCCTATTTAAAACACAGCTACATCCACTTAAACAAATCAATAACTCATGTAACTCCCTTAAAGACATATACATATCATCTCATAAACATTATATAAAAGATATAACTATTACATATCAATCTAAAAAACTTCAATGGGGGTGTGCATGTGCACATAACAAGGATTTAAGAGACACCATATCATTAATTCTGTTATGGGGGAAAGCTGAAGACACCCACTCATTTACAAAAAGGACTAAAATGATATTATATTATAACAAAATAAAAACACTGCAACATAATCTTGCTCTATATCATGTGTATGTATGCCTCTGTATGATGGATTTCTTAAGACTCTCCTAACCTTGATTATGATGACCAAATATATTAATTATGGAGGACTTCCATGTAAACCTTCTGGGGTTCACAGCATGATGTTTAAATTCCACACTGATAACAGTAATATACAGATAAGCACAGAGCCCATTAGGATAGATTGCCACACTACTAAGCATTTTCTATGGTCTGGGGCCCAGTGCTGATTGTCAGCTACTGTCTGTGTGGATTTTTGAGTATGTAGCCTGCTCCTGTGTTGGTGTTGGCTTTCTATGGGTAATCCAGTTTCCTCCTGCCCCCCAAAACATACTGTTTAACAGGCAACTCTAAAGTACTGATATGTATTTTATTTATTTTTGTCCTTGTGGTCTAGGTTGTTGCTGAAAAGAGTCCATGTTGACCATTTTACTTACCTTTTTAAAATGAGGAGATTAACTTAATTATCTTATAGATCTCATAGTCACACATAGTCCATAACAAAATACCTTTCTAAATAAAAATGTCCCTACATTACTGATCACCCTGCCACAATCATAAGTTGCTAATTAAGAAATAAACCTCAACACTTCAATTTTCATGCAGATGACATGGAATAATTTTGAAACTAACATGCTAACAGACTTAACCACCATTGACTGGTCATTTTTTTAATACTTCTCTTCACCTTTTTTGTCAAGTATATGCCAATTGTTCTCTTCATATTTTGCCTGCATGTGCTGTCCACTTGTTGAATAAATGCTTAATGTTTATTAGGCAGAGGTATTGTGATAGATCCCAAAAGTGACTAATGCCAGAAAGGAACAAAAATCATTGTATTCCTAGTGTCACAGATATTCAAAGGCCACTGAATCTCATGACCATTCTCCCCTTATCAGTACTTTCTCTCACGCAGCACCTACTTTCACCAGTAAGGTCATACTAGTCAATCCTGGAGCAAATGTATGGATATCCATCCATTCATCTAGTTTATATGTGAACAAAGATTTGGAGTCACACCTGTTAACATGGAGGTGATGTTTATTCCAGATGTCCGGGAGGTACTAGGTTATAAACCTGTCCCTCCATCATATTTAATTTATCTTTTGCTGAAGATTCAAGTGCCTTGTTCTACAGCTGGTGGAAATATTGGACTTGTGGGGAAATATTAATTTCAGGACAATTGATTCTGTAATGGTACAATAAGAGAAACCAAGATCTCCATTCAAAAGTCCATAAGATAAAGAATGAAGAGAGAGAGAGATTCCAGCCTCTCCAGGCAGCTCAGAGACCTAAGAGTTTTTGTAACTGTTTTATAAGTTTAGTGAGATGCATCCCAAAGGAGTTATTGTACCGAATAATTGGTCTGATCAATGCTGAGTATAAGGGAGTGATTACTTGTTTAAACATTGATGATATTCCTATGGCAATTGTCTGGGCTAAATAAAAGGCTTTACTGATAAACATTTTTATATGATTGTCAAATGAGAGAGATATTACTCTAAGTACTTAAGTCGCTAACCATATTTTCAATTTCTAGAGATCTAGACAGGATGCTGAGAAGAGTAGGGTGTCCACAAGAAGTGACAATACTACAGGATGAGTTCATTCTGAAGGTATTGGGTGTCTAAAGGGTGACTTAGTAACACCCACCCCCTCCTCCCCCTTGCAGTCATCTGCAAACTGTGTAGCCAGAGGTGTTGTCTCTCCACTTGGAGATTTGAGAAGTAAATACCAAAAAGGACAGGTCCTAACACTGAGCTCTGAGGGACACCCTGGTCACTTGCTTACATTCTGATATGGCACTTGCAACTTGCTGTCTTTCAGTCAGTTTACAATCCATCTTACTACATATTAGTCAATTTGTTAAAGCATTTAGCTTTTGTATGATGCCAGCATGGGAATGATATTAAAGGCCTTAACCAGATTATGCTGTGTGCAATGCTTGACCACCTTCTGAAAGCCTCTATTCCCCTTTCAATGAAATTTACCAGATCAAATAGACAGGATCTATAAAACGAGACTGTTATGGTTCAAGTCTAAAATGATTCTTGATATAACACTTTTTGAGGTTAGCTATAATACATTCCATGGCTTTGTGGACAAAGCTTTTAAGGTTGATAGGTCTAAAATTACCCATGTCAATTGTAAGGATACCCTTATGGATGGGCATCTCTATTGTTATGCACCACTCATCAAGGCCAAAACTAGTAAATAAACTTAAGCTAAAGAATTTGGAGAGTTTTTCTGCAAGGGCAAGTTGACCACTATTAATTAAGCCACCATAAGCAACCAGGTATATTGTCAGGCCCATGGAGGAAGTATATTATGAGTTTGGGACCAGGACTAGATTTCATGGAAACATTCCACCTCTATTTCAGGTAAGAATTTAGTTCAATGTATTCAATAACTTTTCTTGAGAGATGTATGGTGGCACAAATTTAAACTCCTTAGGCAGAAATGAGCATGACATGTCCTCTATGAGAATATAAAAAGGAAGCAATCAGCCTGAAAGGAAGAAATGCTAAAACACTTGCCAATCACATTGAACTGTATAGCAGACTTTACTGGGCCCAGGCCTAGATGCTTTCTTATCTGAACTGCGATTCAATTTCCAGCTGGTTCCTCCACTCTGCATCTCATCCAGCAATGTACTCTTTGTAGTAAATTTCTGTCCTAATATAATCACTGTTATTCAATTTATGGACTTGATAATTAAACACCAGACAACAGCTCCTTTTATTTATTTATTTTTTTAGGTGTTTACCTGGACTCACAACTCTTAAAATGCATTAAGATGTGTAAAGTACATATATTATATCAGTTACTATCTAGCAGCAACTGCTTAGTTCTATGGAAATAGCTACTCTGCCCCATTCCTAGTATGACCAACCCCAGCCTTCTTCAACACCTTAAGCCCATTTCTATGTTGTCATGTCTAGCCATGCTGTTCAAGAAAATCAAGAAAATCGTAACTCCTCATGTGAAGGACTGTTAACACAATCCCTTGCCCCTGACTTTGTGCCAGCACTACTTTAGAAAAGGAAACAACTCTAATGCAGCTCTTTGAATGTTAGCATATGAAATTCACATCAAAGTGAACCATGGCTTTACTTAGTGGTGGTATCTTCATAAGCCTACTCAGTTCCTGTAAAAATGCTAATCCTGGCCTGCTAATTAATTTGCTTATGCATACTATCTTATTGGTCAGATCACATACCTCTCAACTGTACAGATTATCACATAATATCCAGATTTTTGCCTCATATTTTTGATCCAATTTTCATAAAATTCTGTTTTTCTTGCAAATCACTGGTAAGTTATTAAAGATTGAAGTCAGAAAATAATGAGAGACATTTGAGTTTCGGAATTCATCCCCTTCAGAAAAGTCATGCTAACAGAAAACATGTTATTCTATCAACTTTCTAAGTTTGTAAGAGCAATATTTAAATATTGTCCTTACTTTTGGGGCTTTGTCCCCCAATTATGTATGGTTTTGCCCAGATTTCTTGCTCTAAGAGGTTGAGAGGTATGGTCCAGATGATTCAGTGCTTAATTGATTAGCTCTGTAACAGACACTGCAAAGTAAATGTTGACAGACATCCAGGACACTGTGGGTCCAGCAGGATACTTCAGGCTTATAAACTAGGCCATTCAATTCACAGAATTTATTAACACCATCCCTCTATTAAAGCCAGTTTTTATTGAACAAAACCATAATTCATGTGAGTAAATTTCTTAAAAAGCTTATGGTTCCTCTGTCTGGG
Source organism: Protopterus annectens (assembly GCF_019279795.1). Taxonomy (NCBI): domain Eukaryota; kingdom Metazoa; phylum Chordata; order Ceratodontiformes; family Protopteridae; genus Protopterus; species Protopterus annectens. Next base: position 537,854,511 of record NC_056738.1, on the reverse strand, counting down.
GCATCAAAGCTGTCTTACTTTTGTAAGGTTAAAAAACAAAATGAAAAAGAAAACTCTAGCAAAGCTAGACTTTCCACTGTGTGATTCCTTAAACCTCTTGTATTAGAGACAACATGGGATATATGCAAATTACCCTTTAAGGACATCAAGTGTTTCAGCTAAATGGCAATTCGGAATGACCATGACTTTTTCTTTTAAGTCTATTTATGGAAAATTCTGGCCAATAAATCCAGATTCCACTAGCTGTGGACATACATGTTTCTGGCTTATTATGGCATCATCAGCACAGCATAAGTGGAATGTTTGGCTAATATTTGGAAACATAGGGTTGTTGTACCCAACTGATATCCATAAACCTTAGGGTGATTGCCAAATATCCCAACTAACAAACTAAAACAATGACTAAAAAGGTCACACAGAAAAACCAATCGGTTAAAAAACAAAATGAAAGAGAAAAATCTAGCAAAGCTAGACTTTCCACTGTGTGATTCCTTGAACCTTTTGTATTAGAGACAACATGGAATATATGCAAATTATCCTTTAAGGACATCAGGTGTTTCAGATAAATGACAATTCTGAATGTCCATGAATTTTTCTTTTAAGTCTATTTATGGACAAATTCAGGACAATAAAGCAAAACCACTCTACTAGCTGTAGACAAACATGTTTCTGACTTATTATGGCATCATCAGCACAGCATAAGTGGAATTTTTGGCTAACATTTGGAAACCCAGGTTTGTTGTACCCAATTGATATCCATAAACATTAGGGTGATTGCCAAATATCCTAACTAACAAACTAAAACAATGAGTAAAAAGGTTACATAGAAAAAACAGTCGGTTAAAAAACAAAATGACAAAGAAAAATATAGCAAAGCTAGACTTTCCACTGTGTGATTCCTTAAGCCTTTTGTATTAGAGACAACATGGAATGTATGCAAATTATTCTTTAAAGACATCATGTGTTTCAGCTATATGCCAATTCTGAATGTCCATGACTTTTTCTATTAAGTCTATTTATGGATAAATTCAGGCCAATAAAGTCAAACTCTACTAGCTACAGACATACATGTGTCTGGCTTATTATGGTATCATCAGCACAACATAAGTGGAGTGTTTGGCTAATATTTGGAAACATAGGGTTGTCATACCCAACTGATATCCATAAACCTTAGGGTGATTGCCAAATATCCCAACTAACAAACTAAAACAATGAGTAAAAAGATCACACAGAAAAACCAATCGGTTAAAAACACAAAATAAAAGAGATAAATCTAGCAAAGCTAGACTTTCCAATGTGTGATTACTTACACATTTTGTATTAGAGACAACATGGGATATATGCAAATTATCCTTTAAGAATATTATGTGTTTCAGCTAAATGTGAATTCTGAATGTCCATGACTTTTTCTATTAAGTCTATTTATGGACAAATTCAGGCCAATACAGTCAAACTCCACTACCTGTGGACATACACGTTTCTGGCTTATTATGGCATCATCAGCACAGCATAAGTGGAATGTTTGGCTAACATTTGGAAACACAGGGTTGTTGTACCCAACTGATATCCATAAACCTTAGGGTGATTGCCAAATATCCCAACAAACAAACTAAAACAATGAGTAAAAAGGTTACATAGAAAAACCAGTCGGTTAAAAAACAAAATGAAAAAGAAAAATCTAGCAAAGTTCGACTTTCCACTGTGTGATTCCTTAAACCTCTTCTTTAATCCAGGCTGATTTGATATCTGCTACTCGTCTTCTAGAACAGAAAGAATTGAAACAGGAGAACACAATTGTACACAAACATGTCCCAGATAAAACTGTAGCTGCACAGTACAGTAGCCCTCAAAGCATATTCACCCCACTGATGAGAGTGGTACTGTTACCCCCTACAGCATCCCTCCATGTTAGCAGTGCACTCTCAACTGCTGTTAAAGAAGGAAGAACTCAGTACACAAGTGGACCTGTTAACAGAATAGGAAGTATCCAAAAAAAATAATAATGTTTATCATAAAACTCTGCCTCTCCCAAACCTCTTCATTGCAATATTCAAGCTGGTCAGGCTGGTGTCACTGGAGAGTGCTATAATTGCTGTATGGATGCCTGCACTGCTCAATAGAATGGGAGCTCCAAGTGGCATCACTCATTATCTTGACAATGCTAGGCATTCCCCTTGTAAAATGGGCCATCATAATGGCCCAGCAGGTGTTCTTCAATGTCACTGATGAGGTAAAGCAAGACAATTTTGTTCTTTACACAACAAGCAGAAACTGCTTTTTTCAGCACTTGAGAAAGGCATATTCTCCCATAGAGGTTCACACATGCAAAATGATTGTCCTGCGTGCATGGATGCAGGTTTAGAATCACATCATTGATCATACAGCACCACCACCACCAAATCCCTCAGTAGCGCAGAGCCATAGTGCTATGAGCAGCAAAGGCCATGGGAATGAGAATCATGTGCATATGTTCCTAGCCCCAAGACTAGCATCATGCTACAGATCAGTGTGGGTAGAGCTGTTGTATTATGGCAACGATTCAGGGATAAATTTCCTCATCAGCATAACCACAACACTATAAGACTATTGCTAACATGATATTAAGCATTGGGATCATTCTGCATGAGAATGTTTTAAGATAAGCAACTGTGGAATTAGAAATTTAGAGAATATGACTTTGGATTGTAAGATAAACATATTGAAGGAAGACAAGATACCTGTTAATATACTCCTGCAGTGTACACAACATCCATGGTAAATGGCAGCAACAGGGGCATAGAATATAGGGGAAAGAGGCAAACAGCATTAGTCAGGTCACCTGTGGCTAAAATTGCATCCATTGCTGTATTCATGACAACATTGTAACTGTCCCTCTGGGAGGGTCCTGAATGGTGATGGCCTTTGACATGCAGAGAACACTGAGATGTGACAGGTAAATCATAATTACTGATGACTAGAACCACAGAAGCCAAATTTCCTGGGCATGACCGGTTTCGTGTTCATGGCCTCATACACTGTTCAGGTGCCATACGTGGGACTCTCTCCCCAGCTGCTTGCTCACACTCCCTTAGCAGGTATGCCTTCTAGATGGACTGAACATCACACCTATTTGTGGTAATTATCTGAAAGATGAACTTCATACATATGTTGGCTCTAACCATGGGACACTATATCAGAGTGCGCACGTGTACTTTCATAGTTCTACATTGTTTCTGCCATGGACCACATTGACCTTGAGATCTCAGAACACAGAGCATACTGTCAACATTTACAACATGAAAGCTCCACTCTACGTCTGGATGTGATCCCTGACTCCCCACAAACTGCTAACAAGGTGAATGGATACCTCCTACTACATCCTATGATCCTGTTCCTAATGTTTACCTCCGGTTGAGCAATTGATGGAGATTCTGTCCTGCCCACCCCCCTAACTTGTTGAGATAAGGAAATGTCTTTCAAATATTTTTTTTATTTTCCAAATAATATAATGTTTAACAATACAATCATCAATAAACAAGTATTATAAACTGTTATATACACTATGTACAATTGCCGTGAACAAAGGAGAGGAAAAAAAATAATAAAATATTTGAAATTAGTAACAAAAAATTATAATATTCAATTAATAAAGTATAAAGTTACACATTAATTATTTAGGGTTCATTTTTAATGTCTAATGCACAGCATGGCCAGGTGTTGCTCTACCATACAGAGTTTGGGTGTGAACACACATGCATCATTTTATTCCGAGTTGTCTGTAACAGGCCAATGGATATGGACTAGATGCTGCCTCTTAGCCACTGTTGTAATGTTTTGTGCCTACTTATGCCACACTTGTGGTACTACAGTTGTCTTTTAATCTGCTTTCTGTATGCCCTGCTCTGCAGCTTCAGCTGTTATAGTTATGGTGGGTCCTGTTGGGAACATTTCCCCTTCTGCTGTAGCTAATTCATCAGTTTGACATTAAGTAACATGTTACAAAAGTTAATATTTGTCTGTAGGTCTCTGATGAATATTGCAGTACTCCACCAAATGCATACCATCAGTTGGCTAACATGTACTGCACCACATTCCAAGTTTCTGTATGCTCAGTGTTAAAAGTACTTTCTATCATGTTCCAGCGTTTGTGGATGGATGGGGTCATCAGTCATGGGTATAATGTATATCCAGAATTAAATGCAGTATACAAAAGTGGCCATACAACCATTATATGTGACCTGCTATCTGCTTGCATGGTAGCTGTACATAGTGGGTTCTGTACCCACCTATGTGTGAACTCACTGACTAAATTACTCTTTGGGAAGTGTTTCCTTGCAAACTGCTGGCAAAGGTCAGATGCATGATGTCTAAATTATTACAAGTTCCTCTGTGGCTCACAGATATAGCTTAACATTATAGATGGTGCTCTGGTTATTGCATGCAATTTAGCTGTTTAGGAAATGAAAGCTTCCCCTGTTGATGCATCTGACACCCTGTGGATCAGGTGTGGCCTTGTTAATAATGTGTACGGATTCAGTGACTCCCAGAGTCTGAAGGAAATGGGTTGTGCTATAAAATACCTACATAGTAGTGGATATCGGCTCTGCAGCCCCTGGGAACCATATCTATACTAGTAGTATTCCACATGGTATAGAGTAATATTGAAGACATTTTTTGCATATGTGAGGCTGACACCTGCAATATTTCTAGCATGTCCTTTACAAGTTGCCAAAGTGTCCTTGCAGATTATTATAGATAGATACATTTAGCTTTAACCATTCTTAGTGTCCACTGAGACAGTCAGTCCATTCATCCCTATTGATTCTGCTTGTTGACAACACAGTTTTACAAGCTCTTTTATGGTCTGCCTATCCAGACGTAAGCTGCCCTGGAAGTACTGGTCAGTCAGTTAGCTAGCTGTCAGTATCATATGCAATAGGACAGAGGTCATCAGTGTGGCACATAGTGGGTACTATCTCTAAGAAGGGCACTAACCATCCTGATAGGCTACAGATGCTGCTATTCCCAACACAAAGTTTTCTTAGAGGATCATAGAAGATTGTCTATCTATTAGTAATCGACCTGGAGGTCATTTCAAGCCTAGCCATTTCAGCCCAATGTAATACTGTAGAAGTACTAGTCAATACCAAAGATTGCATTTAATGATGACTGCCCATATCCAGGAGGGTTGTGGGCACTATCCCTGGAAAGAATTTATGGTGCCCCATCCACTTTTCCAGGTTCCTCTTGAACAGTGTCATCAAACAGTTAAGTACTAGGCTAGCTGCTCTTGTGGGTCATTTTAAGCCTAGCCAATTTTCTTTCCAAAGGTGAGAATCATATACTGTACTTTGTGTTTGTGAGGTAAACACTTTAACCATCATACCAACTCCACCCCTGTATAAGTGAGGACTAGGCTAACTGCCTTGAAAGACCATTTTATGTCTAGCCAATAATCCAAGGTCAGAAGCAAACTATGTACCTTGTGTCTATGAAGTGTACACTATCAATCGTTGATGTTCAAAATAGGTCTACACAGTGCTGCTGCATGCTTGTTTCATATATCTCTGAGACACTCAGCCATGTTTGACAGCATTTGCATAATCATTGTACCTCATTTAAATCAAGATACTCATTTCCATGTTGTTATGCTGCCATCTGCATATACTGCATACCATTTCATTGTTTTTTCTCATGCAGCTGCATTACTTGTGTCTGAATCATGTTTTCCCTGCATATTTCAGCCACCCATGCTATTTTGCACAGTGCCATGATATGTCTATGATTCCAAGTCATCTATCTATCTATATAGTAAGTATCTATGTCTGTAAACATATACACATCCCCCATACATACATGCAGAAAACTCATATTCATATTTGCATACATTATGAGTGACTGCATCATTTATTACTTGAATAAACTTGTTAAAATGCAATCTACATTTACTATGGTAAGCATTACATTTACAAATGAAGAAAACAATGATATTATGAATAAATGTTAAACAGTTTACAGTTGCAGCTAAATTTATATCCTTTACAGTTATGCATGAGCTGGTAAATAAAGTGTTCTGAAACTTCTCCCAGGTGTGAGCTAATAATGACAATGGGCATAATTATAGTACAGTTACTGCATGAATACAGACTTTTACTCTTAATTATATAGTTGAATGGACTAGAAGAAAAAGAATGCATTTCTAAATAGCGTAAAGAGAGTATACTAATTACAGCAGCGCTTTATCTACATGCAATCTGCTCACAAGTGGTTACATATGTAAGCTTTAAAACATCAAATGCACTTTTTAGTAGCAGTAGCCAGGGACTTCGGCTTTAATGCATAGCAGTCATGAAACAAGGAATTATCTGTAATTAAACATTATTATGCAAATAAACTGTCTTCTTGTGCAAAAGAAAAGTCTCTAAAGCAGAAGACTTCTGTTCTGAATTCCAGGAGACTATTAGCTTGCCTTATAATGCAGTTTTAGAAGACATGAGAATGTGGAACTTAAATACAATTTCCAGTTCATTCTCTTCACAGCATTCTGCATTGCAGAGAGGTATGATAACAGGAGAATTCATCAAGCTGTTAAAATTGATAACGGATACAAAGTGATTGCTAACTTGAAATGAAAGGTTCACCAAGACTTTATTCCAGTTCCTACTGAATCAGATATTTTCAAGTCACCCAGATATGTACATATGAGATTTGCTTTCTCTGCATATTTTGGTTCAAAAACTAGTTTTCTTTGATTTGTAGTGCAAATTACTTGACATAACATAATGAAAATAGCACGTGTGATAATAAACAGATTTACACCTTCAGAATTTGCACAGTAATTTATACTTTTTTTTTGAGAAAAGAGGTAAGGATTAACAATTGCGCCACTTTCAAAAATAATGAAACACATTTTAAATAAATATCCATGCTGTCTGAGAGAAAAAAATTCTGTGGCACTGAATAACTCTTATTTTTCATCTGCATTTTAATAATACTTTATTACAGTACCTGATTACTACACTACAGATAATATTGTCACACTCTGAACTAAATGTAAAATGATTCTCCTGGGCTAATTGCTTCATAATCCATATCAGCATACACAATGAACTAAGCACTTATTATCAATGTGTACTGGATAGTTACTAATCTGTTTATCAATTTTCTCTGTCTCTGCCTGGCCCTGCAACATTAAAGCATTAGTCTCCCTGTTTTTTCGACTAATAATGTGTTAATCTGTAATATGTGTGATATATTCTAAAGCTGGCAGGAACTCTGATAATAAATCACTTCCTAGGATGCTTCAGACAGTGAGAATGAGATTAACATCTCTAATAAGAAGACATTTGTTTCACTGGTCATTTCACAAGCCAGTTCCAGTAACTATAATTATAAGGTTATTGAGTGCTAGGTTTGCAACAATATGTAAGTACAAAGTAAAAATAGTTTATATATACTATAATTTCATCACACTGTATAGATTCTGATTGTAAGATATCGAGGTATACAGCACAGACACTCAATACAGATTAATTTCTAAATAATTATTGTCTACTTGCAAGCATCAAATTCCATATACTCCATTGTAGACCCATCTGTTCCTCCACTTCTTCATGTTCTAGGAATGTGAGTGATGAAAGCATGGTGTGAGCCTCACTGATTTTGTCTAAATAGTGTTATGACATTTGCATTGATGTTTTCAGCACCTGTTCCCCACTTTGAGCCCAAGGTGGGTATACTTTCCTTCATGTGTAATTCCACGTAGGGTATACACACATGGTGGGTTTGCATTTTGCTGAGCTCCAGTTTCCAAGTGTTGCATTCCTGGCAATTTCCTGAGGTACAGACCATACAGGAGGCTGCAGTAATATCTTCCATATAGGGTGAGTGACCTGGTATGAAGCCCTCTCTCTCTTCCCCCCCAATATTAGGCTCTCACTAGCCCAGAGAAAATATTTGGCTTCCTCAGCATCTTGCAGTATGTCACCAAGTTAGTACTGATAACTTGTAATTCTCTTTAACAGAGATTTTGCACATAAGATAAAAGTCCTTGTGCTTTAAACAGAGAATCATAAATTTTATTCTGACAGGAAAAAAGTTATCAGTCTGAGAAAATGATTAACTTCAGAATATCCTTTTATAGAACTGAAAGGTTAAAATTATCTTACTTGGTTATTGATATAGCACCTGCAAGTCCTTAGTTTTCAGTACAAAATTTGGGAAACACAGTACAATCTCAATGTTGTTCAGTGCTTGTGCAACCCTAGTGCTCAGCATGGTGTCTGACAGTCAGGAAATACCCTCCAAAGTACCTTCCAGGCAGGTAAACAAACCTTCAAACTCTCCTGGTACTCACAGAAGTAGAGAGCAGTTTCTGTTTTCCAAAGCAATCGCAAGTCATTTTCTTAAGCTAAAAGGAAAGTGTATACTTCTCCTTTCACACTCACAAACATTACAGTTTTGAGAGTAACCCCCTGACTTTCTGTGTGAAGCTATTGTCTTGTAACTAGCTTCCAGAACGCTATATGGCAATACTTTCCTATAAGCTGTTACATTGCAAATAGCTATCAGTCTCTTGAAGGGACAACCCCATTTTTATGATAATAAGGGCCAAAAGCACTACAGAAATTCAGGGCTATACAGCAGTGATCTTAGAGCATTGACTGTACTTTGCTTATTACCGCAAGTATGTGACTATGAATGCCTACATATAATAACACAAACACATGAATGCATATTTGAGATTGTGTATATACACATATACACACACACACACACACACACACACACACACACACACACACACACACACACACACACACACACACACACACACACACACACACACACACCCATGCATATATATATATATATATATATATATATACATATATACAGTATATATATATATATATATATATATATATATATATATATATATATATATATATATGGGTCTACTTTGTTTGTATGAAGTTTCAGTGCTTTGAAACCCAGTTGGTCGAGACCAGTTGTTTGAAGTACCGAAACTTCAAAAACAAAGTACAGAGATCACAATACAGCGTGGAATGGGAATATTTCCTTTTCCTGGCTGTATTGCAATTTCATAGAACAGCCCCCCACATGGGGGAGGGGTGCAGGGGAGCTTGCCCCCTGCAAAACATGTCTTCTGTGTTTTTTTTTTTTCAGTCAGCAGATCCGGCGAAAAGGCTTCAGTGAAAGTGCACTTTCATTGAAATGCACTTTTGCTGAAGTGGGCATCTACTTTGTTTATTTTTGAACAAAGTAGATCCGTATATGTATGGGTCTATATGACTTGGTCGACAGTTCATATGATCGACTGTTTATTTGGTCGACAGTTCATTTGATCGACAAGCATTTTAGGTGGGGGGCTTCGCCTCACACCCAATGTGGGGCTGTGCCCCACACCCCTAACTATATATATCAACTCCAGGGTCACACAACATTGGGGAAGGGGGCAAATGCTTGTCGATCAAATGAACTGTCGACCAAATAAACAGTCGATCATATGAACTGTCAACCAAGTCATATAGACCCATATGTATATATATATATATATATATATATATATATATATATATATATATGGGTCTAAGACAGTCTACTGAAAGTTAAATGGGCTCTCACAGTTTCGTGAAAGCACTTTTTATCGAAAAAAGTGCTTTTGCGAAACTTTCGTAAAAGTACAGGGAATTGGGGGGAAGTGGTAGTGGGCAAGATCGGACTACAGTTGGGGTAAGGGAATATTCCTTTTTCCCCACTGTAGTGTGATCTCGGAGTGAGAATATAAAAGTAAGGGGGTGTGGGGGGTGCAGGTGGGCAAAGCCCCCTTGTGTAAACATGGTGTGTGTGATTTTTGTTTGTTTTTGTGTGTGTGTGTGTGTGTGTGTGTGTGTGTGTGTGTGTGTGTGTGTGTGTGTTTTACCTTCCGTTTACCAAAACAGCTTTTTTGGTGAAAGCAGTTTTGGTAAACGGTGTTCAGTAGGGTTAGATTTGGACATTTGGTCTTTCGATCAACTGTCCTAGATCCATATATATATATATATATATATATATATATATATATATATATATATATATATATATATATATATATATATATATATATGTATATATATATATGTTTATATATATATATATATATATATATAGATATATTTATAGATAGATTCCCACACACATATAAACTCACAGTGCATGGAACTACACAATGTATGAAATGTACAAAGGCTTATTATGCATCACTTCGGGTGCTGACTCCGCTCCAGGACTCAATGAAAGCATCAGTATTAAGTGTGCTTTGCGATGGTTATGTTAATAATTTTTATAAGGATGTTGTCATTTTATAGCTATCTTGTATCTTTTACTTGTTTTTTAATACTTATGAATTTCATTTAAACATCAACAGCTCCGTTTAACTGCATCTATTCTAGAACAGAATTTGTAGGTGTAATTTCCTGCTGATAACTACTGATAACCAATGAATAGTCACTTCCATTTTTCTGAATGTTTATATGAGTGATTTAACAGTGCACCATTTATTTTACTACATTATCATTTCTGAAGAAGTCTTAATAATCAATAAAGGATGAAAGTGCTTAAACATCTGTTCAGCCTACAAGTGATTTTTGTTTCTCCGTTTAACAACTAAAAGTTCTTTAGTCATAGTTTTATTTCTTTGTCAAGCCTTTAGTCGGTTATTTATTGATAAATTTAAGTATGTCAGTATTTTGAATTTACATATTTTTTATTTAAAGATTTTGCAGTTGATATAATGTTGCTGTTGATCTTATGCTATTCAGATTAAGTACACCCATTTATCTATGTGTGTACATAAATATATATATATAAATATATATATATATATATATATATATATATATATATATATATATATCTCATACATTTTACTTTTATCGTGTACATAATACAAAGACACTGCAAAAACAAGTAGTATTTACAGATATTGCTCTGCAATTAAAAATAAAAACAAATATAGCAGTATCAAACATGCAATTTACCTTGGCAAAATTAAGCAATACTTCCTTGTTCTTTCAGGTGAATGTATCCTTGAACAAGACACCTCAAAATCTTGGAAAAGACCTGCAACAATTTATACAATTTCTCTGACTTCTGTCTAAGTGGGATGCATTCAGTAAAGGCAGGTCATTATTCCTCCAGGAAAAAAAAATAAGGCATCTCAGGCTTACTTTTCCTTCTACACAAAATCCTTAGGACTTTTTCCAGAATTCCCTCTAGGATGAGAGTCATACAAAACTAGTCGTGTCCATTAGTAAGAAGTAAGCTTAATATGCAGATAAACACCTGTCCTTCATTAGAGTCTCTGTATCTCTCTCTCTCTCACACACACACACACACACACACACACACACACACACACACACACACACACACACACACACACACACACACACACACACACTCATATAAAGTTAATCATGTTTCTATGAGCTTATCACACCATAACCACTCCCTCAGTCAGACATCAGCTGCTTTCACAACTGTAAGGCCCTGTTGCAGAATAGAACTCCCAACATTTGGATATTAGTCACATATTTAGAGACCAAGTTCTCTCAGTTTAATTACTCAAAGTATTTTGGGTTTTTAATACCATGATGGGAATAGGCCCCGTTCCCAAGTCAGGGTATGATTAAAATTCACAAAATTAGTATTGTTTCAGTCTTTGATGTCAGCAAAAAGTACTCTTCGCAGCATCCGCAATGTGCCTGGAATTGACTCCACCTGCAATTCATAAGGAGTTACATGTATTGGCAGCATATTTAAATATTCCACATTACCCTCATTGACGAATTCAAATCTTGGTATTTTATGACTGTCTTTCTCTGCATGTAAGATCTATAATCACTTAGTGCAGCAGTTTCAATACTCAGTGCTACTTTCTTCTTTTCATGGACTACTCTATCTGGTTTTCTTGCATCTATTTTTGAACTATTGGTAACGGGTAATCCCATGTGATATAAACTTCGTCACTTTCTATAATGCTTTGTGGTTCATGTTTCCAGTGCTTCTCAGCTATTTCAGTATTATAATCTTTGCACAATCCCCAAAGCAACAGTCTTGCCACATTATTGTGCCTTTCAGTATACAGGCCCTCTGCCATTGGAGTATCACACTCAACAAGATACTCAGCTGTTTCCAGTTCTGTTCTGTAGAACCTTCATTTCTCTGTTTCTCCATATGTTGAATTGACCAGCATGTAAGCAATCCGCCACCCTAAGCCTCCATTATTAACCTTTCATCTTTTGGTTTGAATTCACCTCTC
>NC_056738.1:537462207-537534707 GCF_019279795.1 Protopterus annectens | reverse complement strand
CCCTTTTAGTAAGTCACATTTGCCTAGATAAATCTTGATTAATTCTTTACAATCATTAATGCATTAATATAGTGAACACAAAGGGATATGTTAAAAAAAATCTAACAGATGGATATATTTCAGTAGCTTTTGGAATGTTATAATGTCATTATATAGTTCTGTACAAGATATAAATACATTCTGATTATGGGTAAAATATTAACATTGTTTTAGGTAGATGACTGAATATAAAATAAGCAACAAGCTGATTCCAAGATGGTCACTGACAACTAGGCATGCACTAGACTGCTGTTCCAAAATCCAAAAAAAAAATCTGTCACTTAGCCACATCATCAAACATGTAAATCAACAATCCTGCATAACTCCCAAAGCTGCACCATTTAAGAAGCAAGTAAATAGCTTTATTTCATACTATAAAGCTAAAAACAAAAACTTTAAAAGTACCTTCTAAATCAGCAGGGTATTCAGGACAGTGACCTTGTGGCAGAGCCTCTTCCAACAACTGTGGCCTGGAAAGAAAATTCAACAAAGGAAAACAATAAACCAAAATGTCTAACACCCAGGACCAGAGTAAGGAACAAATGGAAACACAAACTACTAAAATGAAGTTATCCACAATTGTGACTCAAGAAAAACACACAACAAGCAAGAAACAAAAAACGGCCAAGGCACAGCAAGAACCCACTAAAGTATCTCTAAGATCAAAGAATGACAATGCATACTCAGTTGAAGACATTAAAACAGCCTGACAACCATTACAAAATGATACCCGTGCTTTTTCAGTGAATTGAGAAACCTGTTACAAAAATAAAGGAAAAGGCTGTGAAAGGTAGGAAATAACTAATTTATGGAAAGTAAAAAAAAGCAAAACTTTTATAACACAGCACAAAAGGTTTGAACAAGAAGATTTAACAGCTATAATTAAAAATGGATACTGAGTTAACAGATGTTAACACAATGTAAAATATACACGTACTGCTTATAATGTGAATTGAGTAAGCAAGTATGACTGTGACTACTGCCAAAGTTCCCCCGAAGGCTAACACTGACTTACAGATAACAAAAAAAAACATTTAAAAAATATAATCAATCCCATTTTTGCTCCAAGAAATGTTAGCAAGAGTTGTACACTTAAACCAGTACATGAAACAGTTTACAGTACAGGAGTTTACAATACAATTCAGCATGAAACTAAAGACTTTTTAAGCAACTGTCAGTTGGTTGGTTCGCATGGGTTAAGCATAACTATATAACTGTATAAACAAGCAAGTTGATAACTTTAACATAATTCCCTACAGTTTAAAACTGAATGTTGTATTTAGATTCATATTAACAATAGAACAGAACAAAACCAATTACAAAAGGGAAAACAAACTTCACAAGGTTGTTTCCTAAATAAACTCAAAGGGAAGCTAAATTTTGGAATTGCAACTAACACATGTAAATACTAACTACAAGCACACAACACATTAGGGATGCACACAAAAGTTAAACCACAAATATCACAATGTGCATATACAAATATTTTTTGCAGGAGAACTAGAAATACAAAGTACCAAGATTTGAATATGTACACACCCCCTCGGTCTTACACACAATAGGCTTAAGCCCTTGGGTAGTAAAAGATAATATATTTAACTGATGTAACAAAATGATAGCTATTTTATTCAACTGATAAAGAGCATCTTAATCCAAAATTGTGAACATAATACTCCCCTTCAAAATTTCACAACACTTTATAAGCTTGTAATGCTCACACTTGTGGATACATTTTAAAAAATTATATTCTGTGTGATTATTTCATTAAGGAGCAAGCAGTGTATGTCAGGAATGTTTAGTGATACTTGGAATGAAGCAAAGGTTCTTTTCACTGTCTCTCTATATCCACAATACAATATGTTTTCTAGAAGTTACTTATGCAACAAACCAAAAATAAAGTATATTATCACACAAAGGATTGGAGATAAGTGGACACGCACTAAGGTAGGTGAAGATAAGTTGGATGCCATCTTAAATAAATGCATGTTATCAAAAAACCAATTCCACCTTTTGCATAATCACATAAGTACATATAAAGATAAAAATAATTTAAGGCCACACATTAACAAAACCACAAAAGACGCAAGTTATTCATGTTTATAGTTGATACATGGAATGTAAATGGGCTAGGAGATAAAAGGAAGTTGAATCTAATCTTACATTTAATTTATCAAAGCAAATCCAATGTCATATTCTTACAAGAAACACACCTAAATAAAGATCGATGGTTAAAAATCAGTTAAAGAAAATGGATCAAACAAATCATTACATCAGGCAACAGCTCTGGCTCAAAAGGAACAGACATTACAATTAAAGAATCCTTCCAGGAGAACATAACCAACAGCAAATATGACATGAATGGCAGATGGTGTCTCTTCACTAGTACACATCCGCAAACAAAAAATAATGCTCTCTTTTTGAATATATATGGTCCCTGTTCAAATCAGCAATTCTTTGTATATGATATCTACAACTTGCTCCTAAATTTTCCAAGACATTCCATCATTATAGGGGGGGACTGGAATTGTCTAACTGACCCACTAAGTGATAGCTCTAACAAAAACAAAAAACAACCAGCACAGGTCACGTCTGCAATAAACAGCCTCATACAAAGTCTCAATCTTATCGACCCTTATCTAACTATAGATCATGACAGATCAAGAACAAATAAACTTTCTTTTCCCCTCCACATAAAGTCTGGTTAAGAGTAGATTATTTCTTGATCTCTTCTAATCTCTCCAAGAAATGTCAAAAATATAAGTTTAATAAAAGAATAATCTCTGACCACTCTAAAATCACAATAACAATTAACACAACCAGTCAAACTTCTCAACAGGGTGATCCTTATAACTGGTATTTAAACAACAACCTTTTAAATCAAAAAGAGGTAGTCAAGGATATAGGCAGAACAATAACACACCTAGATCAGGATGCATTGCAAACTCAGATTTCATTAGATATTTAATGGGCTGCCACTAAGACAGTATTAAGGGGAATCTTAATACAGAAAGCTTCAATATACAAATAAAAGAGCAAAACCAAACTAGCTTCCATGAAATGCAGTACAACAGCATTGAACAACAACTTCAATCCCAAAACTCACAAGAACTAGAAAGGAAATTATATGAAATAAAAAAATAACTATACTCAATACAACTACATAAACACTCATTAAATGAGTTAAAACTCATTCATAAATGCCCCGAATGGGCTCAAACACCTTCTAAGGTTCTAGCAAATATGATAAATATAAAGAAAACCCTCCAAAATATTCCAGAAATACACCATTAAGAGAGAACTTGATACAATAAAGTTGATCTAATCAATTCTTTCTGGGACATATATAAAAATATGTATGACCCTGCAAAACAACACCATATGTCTAACATTCAAGAGAATTGCTTAAATAACTTAGAATTTCCAAACCTTGATGAAGAACAGTATAACTTATTAGATAGCCCCTTATCAACCAGTTAAAACAAGACTGCAATCAAAAAATTAAAGATCAACAAATCCCCAGGCCCTGATGGATTTACAGCAATGTTTTACAAAACATTCAGTCACATACTAGCTCCAATCCTGTTAAGACTTTACAACCATATCATAGCTAAGGATAAGTACCCAAGATACGCACTTACAATAGATGCCTCAAAAGCATTTGATAATGTAGACTTGGATTTCCTTTTCTTAACAATGTCACATTTCAATTTTCCCTCATCTTTTATAAAGACTATTAAAATGATTTAAAACAATGCCAGCACCACACTATGCATCAACAAGGTTTACTCCCAACCCATCAGAATAACAAATGGCACCCTGTCTCCATTCTTGTTTTAATTTATACTTAGAACTGCTATTACTCCACATTACCCAAAACACTTACCACCACCTCCCAAATGTATACAACACAATCAGCGTTTGCTGATGACCCAAACCTATATTTTGAACTCCCTAACACAGATCTACGCAAAATAGTATCTTCAATCGAACAAGTCTCCAAAATAGCAAATTACAACATGAACCCCCAAAAATATTCTATCTTTCCTCTAAAACCACTAAATCATAACACATATTGTTTCTCCTTAGTTGACATACCCCTAAACTACACGTTAAAATATTTAGGCATAACTTTTTTCTTACACCTACAAAGAAATGTATAAATCTAATCTCCAAAAAACATGGGAAAAAGTGAAACAAGACATCTCAAGATGGGAAAATATAAACCAATCCCTCCTGTCCAAATCAGCCATCATCAAAATGAATATACTTCCTAAAATACTATTTCAACTAAACTCAGTCTTAAAATACCAAAAAAATGATTCACATTCCTGGGAACAATGATTCTACACATAATCCCTAGTTCAATCAATGGAATTCATAAACATGTTTTAGTTACATTATGTGCCCTACTTAAAAGTCCCAAACCTTCATGCTTGGCTCGCACACAATAAACCTGACATCCTCACTATTTCTGAAACCTGGCTAAAACCATACATTAAAGATTCTGAAATAGTCCCTCCAAACTACTCCATAATAAGAAAAGACAGAGCACACAAAAAAGGTGGAGGAGTAGCCCTTCTATATTCTTCCTCCCTAGTAGTCTCTCCCTACAACAAACCTATCCCACACTTTAACAACGCCGAACTTCTCCTTACCCTACTACAAATCAATGATCACAAATACATATGCATAGCTTCCCTTTATATCCCCCCAGGAGATAATATCTCCACTCTCGAACTTATCCTCTCCTGGCTATCCAGTAACATTAGTAATGAAACCATAATCCTAGGAGATGTAAACATTAACTGGGCCCATATCCAGTCTCCTTCAAACCCCATTAACATCAACCTCTACAATTTCTCACAACTCATCACTTTGGTAACTCACCCAGCCAAAACCCCCTCCAATGGGAGTATATTGGACTGGATTCTAGTCTCCCATCCTCACTATTTCACCAACAGTGGCACTCTTCCCGACCCACTTGGTGACCACATACCCACCTTTACCCACCGGCTTCCCACTATCCTTCAACGAACCCATAACTATATTACTATCCGTGACCAAAAAAACTTCAACCCAACAACCTTTTCTAACTCACTACAAGCAATTAATTGGAATTGTTTAAAAACACTACCTCTAGACAATGCAGTCTCATACTTCAATTCAACATTCTTGAAATTACTAGACTCCCAAGCTCCCTTACGGACAAAGAGAATAAAAACTAAATCAGCCCCATGGCTCTCCAAAACTACTCTCACTACCATGAGACAGAGAGACAAAGTCTGGGCACACTACCAAAAACTTAAGACAACTCCACTCCTTAACGAATATAAAATGCTCCAAAATAAGGTAAAAAAACTCATTATGATCACTTATGATCGTAAAAACTATTTCTCTACACTCCAAAACCATAACAAAAAACAACCCTCAAAAATTCTGGAAAGGGATCTCTACTCTCCTCCACCCCAGCAAACCAGATACTCCTACTCCAGACCCAAATTCTACAGAACTTGATTTAGCCTCCCAATTTAATTCTTTCTTTATTGACTCTATTTCCAAACTGACCACCTCGTTCTCCAACTCCTCCCTATCATCCAATACCCCCTCACCCACCCCCACTGTCTCTACTTCTTCACCCTACTCCCCACCCACTAACTCCACTACCCCCTCTTCTACACATATTCTATCCTCATCACCACCATCCAATCCCCCCCCCCTGACTGCACTCACTTCTCTCTAAACCCCATACCTACATCTACTATTAGGAAACTCCTTCAGAGATTGAAACCATGTACCCATGCTCCTGACAATATCCCTTCTTACTTTCTCAGTATAGCTGCTGAAACACTTGCCTACCCCATTAGCATCTTAATTAACCGCTCCCTATAAGAATGCACAGTTCCCCAAATTTGGAAACAAGCCTTTATTATACCACTACACAAAGGTGGTAACAATAATAACATTACTAATTTCCGTCCCATAGCCATTCTATACCCCATTTCAAAAATCCTTGAAAAATGTGTGCAACTTCAACTCCTACCCCATCTCATAGACAACAATCTTATAACTCCCACACAGCATGGTTTCAGACCCAATCATAGCACTATGACTGCCCTCCTCTCCTTCCTTGAAATTGTAAACAAAGCCCGTGACTCAGGACAAATTGTTTCCACTTTACTCCTTGACCTTTCCAAAGCCTTCGATACCATCTCACATAGCCTGCTCTTAACTAAACTCTCCCAACTCTACCTATCCTCCTCCTCTTTGAACTGGTTCTCTAGTTATCTATCTAACAGACATCAAGCTGTAAAATGGAAAAAAGCCACTTCCTCTTTCCTTAGTACCCCTACAGGAGTTCCTCAAGGCTCCATACTGGGTCCTATTCTCTTCAACATCTTTATTAACGACTTCCACAAGTCAATCCCTTTCTCTAGCATCATCCAATATGCAGATGATTCAGCTATCATCTGCTCTGCCTCTTCCATCACTACACTACAAAAACTTACTCAAGATGCCTTCTCTTCCACAGAGCAATGGATGCTAAGCAATCATCTAGCTCTTAATGCTACCAAGACCAAACTATTGTTATTCACTCCTTCCAAAGTCACTCCTCCCGACATGAATACATTCTTAATTACTAGCCAAAACAACTCACCTCTTGAAATAGTGTCAGAGACCAAACTACTTGGGGTCCAAATCGACAACCAACTTAAATTTAACTCCCACCTGCAAACAAACATCAAAAAAACACATCAGAAACTTGGCATGCTTTATAGACAGAATGCCTACCTCACATCCACCACCAAAATCACTCTCTACTTCCTTCCTTATCCCCTCCCTTCTCTATGGTGCCCCTCTACTAACTAATATTCAGTCTTTGTTAAAAAAACAGCTTACCTCCTGCTATAACAAAATTGCAAAATTTGCCACCAGCCATAGGTCTTCCGCTCATCACTGTCTCTCCCTCCATAAACTAAAATGGCTAGAACTTCCTAATCAACTATCTTACACTCAACTAACTCTAGCCCATAAGCTTATTCTAAACCCCTCCCTCTGTCCCTCCCTTTCCTCTGCTTTTAAAATGCACCTACCTAACAGAGTTCTAAGGTCCAATAATCAAAATCTGCTAGAAGTGCATAAACCTACTCATCCCCCAGGCAAAAACCTTCTTTCCTTCAGCCTCACTCGCCTCTGGAACTCCCTTCCACCAAACATCCGCACCACCTCTAACCACTCTACCTTCAAAAATTCTCTTTTCCTACACCTAGCATCACAGTGGGAATGCTCTTGCTCCCACCCCACATAACTAACTCTACTTAGCAACACAGTGGGAATGCTCTTGCTCCCACCCCACATAACTAACTCTACTTAAACTCCTTCTATATCATATCCTACTTTATTTAGCTACTATGCTTGTTCTCTAATCTGTATTAATGTTTCATTTCTTTTTTCTATTATTACCATGTGTTCTCTCATTGTATTAACTGTTATATAGCTTTTATATATCTGATTAGTTTTACTTTTATTCTGCCTACATTGTATTAATAACTCTCTGTACCTAGATTGTCACTGCCAAATGTTGAATGTATATTTTGTTTGTTTTTTGTTCTTTTTTGGAGCTTTTCTCCCCAGGACTCCATTGAAAATGGGTTCTTTATTGGCCCAATGGACTATCCTGGTAAACCAACTGCAATAAATAAATAAATAAATAAACATCAATGGAAAAGGCCCTCTCCAAATTCCTATGGCATCCTAAAACAACAAGAATAAGTTACCAAAAGCTCACAATACCAAAGTAAAAGGAGGTTTGGGGCTCCCAGATTTTAATCTGTACTACCTTATTATCAAAGCAAACCGGTTAATTCAAATATCAGAATATGATACAACTAAAAAAAGTTGGTACCCAACATGGATTAAAATATGATCCAATCTATTGCACTCCTTAATTATAAAACCCAAAGTTATCCCTTTTCTTAATCCCAACCATAAACTCTTTAGCAAACTACACCCAATAATCAAAAATGAAATAATGGCTTTACAATCTTTATTTACTTCCATCAACATACAGAATTCATTAAGTTTGTTACAACCCATACACATGAACCCAAATATTAAGATAGATAACAAAATGATCGATCTCAAACCATTACCACTAATTAAAGACCTAAAGGTATGGCATATTTTACACCACAAGGAATCAACACTTGAAAACTTAAGAACACAACTAAAGACACCAGGCAGCTATAACCCTAATCTTTGACAAATTATATCACTAGTTAAGTTGAAATACTCAAACTACAAAATAGATACACAAAATATAGAAACAACCCAAATATAATCAAATCATTAGCTGCTAAGGAGAAAATGATTTCAAAGTCTTATAAATCAATAAGCGAGATAAAACACAAATTTGCATGACTATACTCAAGTTATTAGGAAAGCATTAGAAAAACTATCACAACAGCACAAAAACAAGATGCTATTAACAATGCTTTAAAACTAACACCTTTCAAAAACCTAATCTACACACAGATAATGATTAACAGTAATGCATATTATATCCCAACTGTCCTTAAAAAATTCAGTCATTATGCCCTTTTTGCTCCAGAGAGAATGTAGATATCCTCCATATCTTTTGGAGCTGTAAGAATATCTTCAAGCTCTGGTGTTCCCTAAGAGCGCAACTTGAAAAAATCGGATACAAAAAAAACATTTTCCTGGGAACAATGATTCTACACATAATCCCTAGTTCAATCAATGGAATTCATAAACATGTTTTAGTTACATTATGTGCCCTACTTAAATTTTATATAACTAAAAATTGGGTAAACAACAATAAAATCTCATAGATAAACTTTAAAGACATGGCAGTAAAATATATCACCTCCCACAAATTAGCTACAAAAAGTGCAAAAAAGAACATGTTTTCAAACATATTGGAACTCTCTTTTAGACACAATCCTAGCAAGCAAACAAAATCCATAAACTTAAATGCAATTCAGGTGGTACTCATAAACTTTTATAAACTAAACACAATAAGTATATTGCTCAAATATAACATGCTTTAAGACTACCATTAAACGGATTGTAAATAGAGTAACTTGTACATAGTTCAGAGTTTCACAAACTCTTCAACAAATAAGGTTATGCTACCTACACAAATCAAGTGATATATAAATAATGATATAAAACAAGCTTTTTATTTCACTTTTCTTCACCGAGTAAAACAACTTTACTTTATTCTGAATTAGAGGCACTATATAATTTCTAATAGAACTAAGAGTGAATTTTGTGTCTTTTTTTCCCTGTACCCTCAGGAATGGAGATGCTATTAGCTTTAGTTTCTGTATGTTTTTTATGTGATCATTGTAGAAAGTTGTTATTCTTTTTTGTTTTATGTTGTAATGTTTTAATATTTTGGCTGAAAAACAAAAGCAATAAAAGGTATACTGGAAAAAAAAAATAAGCAACAAGCACATAGCAATAAATGCAGCAAAATTTCTCTGCATAAATACACAAATGGGTATTCTCCAAAGCAAATCATCTTGCTTTCTGCCACTTTGGATCTTTGAGACTTGTTACTTTAGAAAAGTTTGAAAAGCTACGGAGATCAATTCTTTTAAAAAATCATTGATATCAGCCTTTAATGGTACAAAATAATAAAAAAGTCTTATAAACTCATTTCCTATTAGAATGAGGAAACGTCAAAAGTGTTTCATAAAGCAGTTAGTGACTGAAAAGGATATGGTAACCAGCTGACCTACCTAGTTATTAAACTGCAAATAAGACAGTAAGTTATATATAACAAATTCTAAGGGGTATACTAGCACACGATTATATTTGCTAACCCACTTTCATTTCAGCCATCACTAGGAATACTAAACCTAGCAATCAGTAGTCATAAACTGGCATTGTTATTTCAGGTTAAAATAAAATCGGTATTACAATCAAAACTGGCTTTTAGGTAGACCTTGAAGTTGCAATGGTCAAAGGTATATTGTCTGTAGGTATGTATGTGTGCACATGCTACACAGCTTCCCATATGGAGCCATTCTTGCCCTTGGAAACTGGTCAGAATCGGGTGAGTTAACAAAAAAAAAAAAACACTGCATCAGCTGTTGTTTAAAGGTTTTGGTCTTCTTAAAACAGAATTTTGGGGCTGGAGCCTAAAGTAAGGGTGAGTTTTCTGTCCCCCTGGATGATAAACCAGTACCTACTTAAACAGTACCTTGGGATATCCTTGATCAGAGTGATGTCACAGAGATGGGTAGGGGAAAGCTAAAAACCATATTTTGGGTTGGTGGTTTTCTTACTGTCTTTTTGAAACCGAATTTGAAAACTGGTTTGAATCTGGAGATTCTGTGTTGGCGTAACTGAGCTAGGATGTCTGCTATGAGAGTTGCAGGGTAGTTTCTGCACAAACAACCAGAATAGCTAAATTTCACTACTGAGCATTCTTTATAGATGTGATATGCTTTTTGTTCTAGCAAGTAACAGACGTAGGTCAGCTACCGCCTCAGAATGAAGAAACACAAAAGTAACAGTAATATGATGCTGAAACATAAGCTTGTTTGGTATCTACTCAAACAGTACCTTGGGTTTTTCATCTTTAAGATCTGCAAATTGCTCTGTTGATACTAATCATATAAATGTGTACATCAGAAGAAGTATTTAGGACAGGGAAAACTTAAGTTTTACATGTTTTAACTGTTAGTGGACTGTATGGAACCAGCTACCTAGTATCCAGAGCTTGTCTAAACAATCCTGTCCTGGTTTGTAATTTATTAATCTTTACTGTTAAAAAAGGTGCTATTGGGAGTGATACTGATGTAAAGGAATTACAGCTTTTGTCTGACTTTCACAACTTATACAGACAGAGCAACAACTTTACTGTGCTTAATTTAGTATTTAGTTGTATATTGTTGGTGTGATTTTGCAACTGAATATGGATTCCTTAAATGAGTAGGCCATTAATGATTTGATAGAGCAGAAATATCTTGCAAAATATGGCAAATGCTATATACGTTTAAAGGTAACACATGATAACACTAGTGATTTATGTTCCTCATGTCAAAAGCTGGATGAGTTGCTTATCATTGCTGCTAGTAAATCTAGGTTTAGTGATGATGGTTGCACTTGTGCAATTTTCATGGCTTCGAGAACTGTTGTTACATATATTAATGAGTGGACTGGTGAGATAAATAATGTTAGACAAAGAGCAAATAGGACTTATTTAGGAAAGGATGTGTCAATTCTCTGTAAAGATCACTCAACCCCTATGAAACAAGACAATGCCCCTGATAACTTTGGAATATTGGATAAATTATTCAGCAATCTGAGGAGACAGAGTGTTTAGAAGGAAATGAAAGAAAGAAGGATGGAAGTTCACAACAAATAACAAGGAAGAAAGAGAAACTGAAAAATATGTCTCTAAAGCAAAAAGGATATGCACCAAAAGGACACTTTTTTGTTATGTAACACATAGATTACAGGGAATTATAACAGTTTTCTATCAGAAAACCTTTGATCTACAGAAAAAGGCAGCAATTTTTTCCAAAAGGGAAGGTAGAATAAATAGGCCAATGGAAGATGAAAAGGAAGAAATCAAAACTGAATGTGGAAGAATTGAAAAACATTACTGTAAGAAAAAAAGATGATAAAGACAGACTTTGATAACATGGCTCAAGCTGTGGATGTACAAAGCCAGCTGGGTGAGAATTGTATGCTTGCAAATGTAATACACAATGAAAACTGTGCGATTAATAGGACTAATAGTGATGAAGATTATTCCCCTGTAACAAATGATACAGCAGATATTATTGAATTAGAAGTTGAAGATTCTTCAGATCTCGTCAAAAGATATATTCTTGAAATTGGAGATTCAATTATTAGAGGAACTGATACTTACACTTGCAGAGAAGATAATGAACTTTGAATAGTGTTATGCTTGTCAGGAGCAAAAATAGAGGATTTAAGACAAACTTTAGAATGCCTTAATGTGAGGAAGTACAAATCTGTTTTTAATCATGTCGGTATGAATGATCTCATCTACAAGGACTCTCTGATTGTTAGTAGAGAACTTACAGCCCTCTTAAATAGCATAAATTATACAGGTGTTAAGACATATTTTTCACAAATCACATATTGAAAAAGTCAGATCACTGAACAAAAAGATTTTTGGGGTAAATATCTACATAAAAAAAATGTCCCATTTGAAAAAATGGAAATGTGTAGAGTATTCAAGCCTAATATTGGGCACACCTGTTCAGACAGAATGTCGTTCATTTGTCAAGATCAGGGAAATCATTTTTACAGTAGATATTTTGCAATATTTGACAACAAACATAAGGCAGGACTTTTGCAAGGTTGAATATGTAACATTTCACAGATAGCAATACTTGATGCATCTCTGACGTTTGGTATTGGCAGGAGCATTAAAAGTAAAATGTTTTTTTTTCATTGGAAAATTTGTTTTGTTTACATGAGAATGATGTTGTTATTGTTTGTGAAACATGGTTAAGGAGCTATGACTGGAAACCAGTTCTGTTAGGGTATAAATGTTTTTACTGTAACAAACATTCTAACAAAAAAAAAGTGTGGAGGTGTTATGATAGGGATTAAAGCTAGCTATGAGACCAGTGAGTATTACATGATCAGTGATAGCACCAATACTATACACTGTGTAACTGTGACAATAAAGATACTCCTGGAACATAGGAAAAACAGATGCTTCAGACTGTAAAAAGCTACCAGGGCAATGAAACATACTAGGCATTGTTTGTGCTACTAAAGAAATTACCGTTACTTCATGTCAAGTTTTACCATTATTGATGTGCAGTGATCATGGGGTTATAAAGGTTATTTTTTTGCTAGATAATTCTGCCAGACTGAAATCTAAACCAATGCACAGGAGAGTAATTACAGATTATATGGAAGCAAAACAGTCACTATGTAAAACTAATTGGAGTGATGCATTCAGTGGAAAAACTGCAGAAGGAATGCAAAAAGTTTTGAAACAGAAATTGTTTGAGTACAAAAACTGTTTAACATCAGGATCTAGGCATGCAACATCAGAGGGGTATATTTCCATAAGGACAAGATACCCGATTAAGGTGAAAGACAAAAAAATATATAAGAAATGAAAAAGATGATGAACTATAACTTTGAAAACTGAAATAAATAATCTGGACAAAAAATTAAGCATAGTGCGAGACAAGATCAAGAAATATTTGAAGAAAATTTATATAAAGATATTGAGCACAATATGAAACCATGTTATAGATACATATGATGTGGAAGGAGTAAAGACATACAAACTGATAAACTGTGTGAAGATTCTAAAATTTATTCTCAGACACAACAGATTATAAATACATTTACAAAATCTTATACAAAACAGTTTTGCTCCACAAAGGGGGTGATAAGTTGGCTTAATGACATCCAGGTAACCTCAGATACTGAAACCAAAGCATATTAAAAAAGAACTATGCAAACTAGATCCAAACAAAGTACAGAGAAGAGACAGAATTAGTAATAATGACCTGAAAACACTTCAGCAAAAACTTATAGTACTATTATATCTGTTATTTACTAGATTGTTTAATTATGGGGAAATTATTCAAAACTCAACTCATGCACTTGTTAAACTTCCTTTTAAGAGAAAGGGGAGTAGGACAAACCCAGAGTCATACATACCCCTAAGTCTACTTTCATGTTGTGGAAAAATACTGGAGAAGGTAACATTTGATAACTTATTGTCAGAACTGGAATGGTTAGGACATGAAACCATATATCAGCACGCATATGTTGAAACTAGATCTATTACCACCTATAACATGATGTTCTATAACAATATAACAGCTATGAATGAAAAAGTATACTGTTATGTAATTTATATAGATTTAACTTCAGCATTTGACAGGGTCATACACAAAACACTGATCGATAAATTACAATAACTTGGTATTGGTTTATTCTTGATAAGACTGATAGCTGTAAATAGGACATGGCAAGTATCATACAGCAATTGGACAAGTGAAATTCTTTGTTACAGACAGGGTGTTCCACAAGGCTCTACCATAAACCCTTACTTGTTTATATTGCATCTTTCAGACCAATCTTTTTCATCTGAAGTGTTTTATAGTCTGTATGCAGATGACTTGAAATTGGGTACACTGATTACATACATTACAGATAGGGCATGTATGCAAAACAACTTGACTAAGTGACCATCTGGGCACAGGAAAATAATATGCTGATAAATACATCAAAAGTAAGCATATGAGACTTGGGAGACATAAATCAAAAGGGGAATATTTAAT
Source organism: Protopterus annectens (assembly GCF_019279795.1). Taxonomy (NCBI): domain Eukaryota; kingdom Metazoa; phylum Chordata; order Ceratodontiformes; family Protopteridae; genus Protopterus; species Protopterus annectens. The sequence continues at coordinate 537,520,347 of NC_056738.1, read as the reverse complement.
TCAGCATGCAATGATGAAACTGTAGATTCATTTAAGATCCTGGGTATATGGGTGGATCCAGCTTTGAATTTTTCTAATCATATCAACCAACTGGTTAATGATAGTTAAAGAAGTATAGGCTGAATGAAAAGATTTATAAAGTCAAGGAAATCAGACATGAAACCATTGTTTGTTAGACTCAAACCTAAGTATGTAATAACAATATGGAAGCCTTACAAGAAACTGCAGAGAGTACAGTGGAAATATATTAAGAGCATCCATGGATGTGAAAATTTAGGTTATTATGGAAGACTAAAATATCTGAACTTGTACAGTGTCTCATGTAGCTATTAAAGAGGAGAACTTATTCAGGTATATAGGGCATTCAAAGACAACTGCCTCTGAAAATGTTCGGGGTTATCAAAAAGTAGTAGAGAATCATCAGACAGCTTATGTAGAAGATTCTGTAGGAATGAGAAGTGTACAAACTGCCTCTCTGAGAGAGCAGCTGATGCAAGGAACACACTACCAAATTACATTAAAGCAAACACTGATTTCGATATTTTTAAAAACAGCCTGGACACATTATGGGAAAAACTAGTTTAAAATATTTGCAGGCTAGACGGGCATTAATGCCCATACATGAAATATTTGTATTTGTGTACGTATTCTGTATTGTCTGTGTCTAAGGTTGAAAATGCAGATTTGATGCCAGAATGTCATTGCTCTCATTTCAGATCATTAAAATAGCAGTTTCTCAGCTAAAAAATGTAAGTGTTAATTGCTGTCACATAAATGCTATTATACAAAAACCCCCCCATTAATATTCTAAAATGTGTATGCTGATTGGTCAGCGTGCATGTTGTAAATCAGAGTTATACTAATGAAAAAAGGTCCGGTCACCCAGACTTTTTCCATTAGTATAACTCTTTTTTTAAAGCAATGGAGAACGCAAGATCTCCGTTGCTTTTTACACATTGTCTCGCTATGTTAAATGAGTTTAACATAGCGAGACAGCTTTAAAAAAAGTAACAGAAATCTTCCTATCTCCATTGCTTTTTTTTAAAGGTGTCTTGCTATGTTAAATGGGTTAAACATAGCGAGACAGCTTTAAAAAAAGCAAAGGAGATTCTCCGTTGCATTTTTTAAAGCTGTCTCGCTATGTTAAACTCCTTTAACATAGAGAGACACTTTGTAAAAAGCAACGGAGATCTTCTTTCCATTGCTTTCAAACTGTCTCTCTATGTTAAATGGGTTTAACATAGCGAGACAGCTTTAAAAAAAGCAATGGAGATTCTCTGTTACTTTTTTTAAAGCTGTCTCGCTATGTTAAACTCCTTTAACATAGTGAGACAGTTTGTAAAAAGCAACAGAGATCTTGCTTTCTCCGTTGCTTTTGCCCACAGCTCTGATGTACTGCGTAAGCACACGCATGTGCAGTACATCAGAACTGCTGCAGAATACCAGACAGCTGAGGAAGGGCAGCAAGGAGGCATTATACAATGCCATTATTTAAGAAAAGTAATTATTATTTTTTTTAAATAATGTCATTGTATAATAGCAATAACCCACTTCTGGGTGCGGGTAATGCTGGATTTACCCACGGTTGTCTTTGTTTGGCCACTTGGGCTTCACCCTCGTGACCAAACCACACCAACTGTGGGTAAATCCAGCATTACCCACACCCAGGCATGGGTTATTGCTATAATAATTCACAGAACTAATCTTCCCTTTTCTTTTACTATCAGGTAGCAGTACTGTACTTTCCACCACAGTGGTTACTCACCTCACTATTTAGCCCAAAATATTTCAGTATTCCAACAATGTATATAAACAGTAAATGAATATTAAATCAGATTTCATTAGCATACAAGATAAGTCTTTCTCCCCATTGTTTATACCTAAGGTACTGCATTCTATATTCCAGACAAGGTATAGCACATACTTCAGTACAAAATCTAAATAATTGCTTCTCACAAAATACTACTAAAATACATATATTGTAAGGTATGAAAAAGGAGTTTATTTTACATAAATGAATTACCTGGCACTATAGCTTTCATCTCTTAGACCTTAAAATATCGCTTCATGTCACTTTTATTTCATTAACACCAACATAGCCTTATACTTTCCAGATATATTCATCTTGACTGAAACCTGGCTCAAATCTCACATTAGCAGTGAGGAAATACTTCCAGCAGGCTATAACATATTTCATGTGGATAGGCTATCTAAGAAAGGGGGTGGTGTAGCTGTAATATTTGAACAGCATCTATATTATCTTATCGAAGTTTCAGAATATCGAATCTGATATGGTTGACACTATATCATCGAATTCTGAAACATCAAAAGATAAAAAAATGCCTAAAAACAAAAATAAATAAAAACTTACCTTTGCAAGTGGGGGGGGCAAGCCCCCCTGCACCCCCTACACCCCCCTACTTAAATATACCAACTCCGAGACCACACTACACTGAACTAAATGGAAATCTCCCCTTGCAGAGATTTCCGTTTAAATGTTCGATGTTTTTTGCTTTCGCTAATCTGGTGCCAACAATATCAGCTTCAATATTGTCGGCCTTCAACAATGTGAAGTAGACCCTTTGAACACCATCTAAACATTCAGATCCTAAACATATCAGCCCCCCCCCCCCAAATTGGTAATGAAGAAATACTATATGCCAACCTCAAATTAACCCAAGACAAAACCATTAACATAACTGGATGCTATTTCCCACCTGGTCATAATATCCCCTCCAACAGAGAACCTTCTCAGTTGGGCAAACCATCACCTTTCCCAAGAAACCATAATTTTAGGTGATTTTAATATTGATTGGCTATCTTATAGTAGCAACCACCCAGCCTACCATCTGAACCTTCATGATTTCTCCCAACTTATTCAGTCACCCACCCAAATAAATAAAAACTGTAACAAACATTCTACTCTTGATTGGATACTAGTCAATAAGGCCCCTCAGTTATATTTAGCTGGCTGCCTATCTGACAGCCTCAGTGATCATACCCCAACATTCCTACTGAAATACCACCTATACTGTACTAAACCCATCATCTGTTGGCAAATACTTAACAAAGTAAACTTTAACCCGCTCATATTTATCTCATTCTTTAAAAACTGCAACTGGACTCCACTGAAGTACCTCAGTCTAGATGACACTGTTCAGTTTTTTCAGTACTACCTTCCTAAACATCCTAAATACCAATGCCTGCATAAGAAATACCAGAGGCAAAGCTCAGTTCTCCCCATAGCTGCAGAAAGCCACTAGGTCAGTAATGAAAATCAGAGACAGAGCCTGGGATCATTGGCACATAACCCCCCCCCCCCTCAGCTAGACAGAAACTCCTAGAATTGCACAATAGAGTCAAAAAGCTAATAAAACAGGACAAAATCCAATACTATCAGTCAAGCATTAACTCCTCCCAATGCAACCCCAAGCAATTCTGGTCCTCCACAAACACCATTCTCCACCCAGATAAAGTTCGCACTCCTCCACCTAACACTCTCCCCTCCTCTGAAAGTATTGTGACCTCATTCAATAAACACTTCACACATACTATTTTATCCCTAGATAAACAACACAACCCCTTCCCCTCACTCTCCTCATCTACACATAATAATCTGCCCACTGCCTTCTCATTTACTCCAGTTCCTACCTCCAACATAAAAAAACTTCTGTCTAAATTCAAACCCACTAAACTAGCAGCCAATAATCTCCCAATTGAATACCTAAAAATTGCAGCTGATGCCCTAGCCTTTCCAGTCTAAATCTTGATTAACCGGTCCCTATCAGAATGCTTTGTCCCTACACTGTAGAAAATATCCACCATCATTCCCCTCCACAAAGGTGGCCCCCCCACAGAACTCTACCGGCCCATAGCCATTCTCTCTTCACTTTCCAAGATACTTGAGAGATGCATTCATTCACAAGTCCTAGATTACCGCCTAACTAATAACCTCCTATCCAGCACCCAATATGGCTTCAGGCCATACCATAGCACTACTACTACTTTACTGTCTTTCACTAACACTATCCGTCAATCATAAAATCAATTACTTATTCTCCTCTGCAACTTTCCTATCTCTATCGAAGGTGTTTGATACGGTCTCTCACAAACAACTTATCTCTGTTCTCACTAACCTATCCTTTCTCAATCACCTACTGACTGGTTTCACAGCTACCTAACAAGCCGCCAACAATCCGTTGTTTGGCATAATAACATATCTCCTCAACTCCCTGACTCAACTGGTGTACCCCAAAGATCCATCCCTGGACCCCTACTTTTCTCACTGTTCACCAATAATCTAGTCACTGCGACCAAACCGGTCTCTCTCATACAGTACACAGATGACTCCACCATCATCTACTCAGCCCAATCCCTACCCGAACTGCATAAGGTCACACAGGAAGGCTTTATCTCTGTTGAAACTTGGCTATCTAATGCCCAGTTAATACTCAGTCCAAGCAAAAGTAAACTCCTCATCTTCCAACCCACAAAATCTAAACTAACCTACTCCCACTTTAATGTTACAGCCAACAACAACACCATCATCACCCCAATAGAACACTCCAAACTACTAGGTGTTGAGATTGACAATTGTCTCATATTTGACATTTACATTTCCTTGACCTTAAAAAAGTTTACAAATAATTAGGGGCTTTATACAGAAATAAGCAATTCCTCACCAAAACAGCCAGAATTTCAGTTGCAAATTCCCACCGTATCTCCACCCTTCTCTACATCTCTCCTATATTTACCAGCCTAAGGCAAACGAACCTAAATAAACTTGAGTCTTGTTACAACAAAATTGCCAAGTTTGCCACCTGGGCTTCCTATCGCAGTCACCACTGTATCCCACTTACTGAATTTGACTAGCTAGAATTCCCTCAACTTCTTCACTGGAATCAACTCTCTCTTGCTCACAAGTTAATAAACTACCCTCTTAATGCCCCATCCCTCCAAAAGGTCCTCCAGCCCTATTGTCCCAGCAGACCCCTACGCTTCAGCAGCAAAAATCAATTACAAGTAACCAGAGCCAAGAACTTAGCTGGAGAAGCACTTTTCTCCTGCATAATAGCCAAGTTATGGAACACTCTTCCCCCCACAATAATCTCTATATCATCATGAACTCACTTCAATGCTGTACTTAAAACTCACTTAAAAAACACTAGTTATGCCCTTGAACCAATCTGGACGAGATACTCTTACTCTACCACCCCCCCACCCCCCGCCACTCAGTCACCCTGCAATAATCTTCTCAATCCTTCCTCATCTGGCACTGGCAATCTTATTTAACTTCCTTCAATACATCTCCTCAAATCAAAACCTAAGCCATATACTTACTATCTATTTCACCTATATTACCTCTCTGTATCGTCTCTCATGCCTTATTCTTCCCCTAATATTTCCTCCAAGACTCTGCACCCGATTACTCCACCACCTCCAAACAATGATTTATATCTGTCTCTGTTTACAGCTATTCTGTTATGTCTACAAAGCTTATTACTATATCATTACTGTGATTGTCACTGCTTGCATTAATGTTGTAATATGTGCCATCATAGAGGTATCCAATGCTCCTATGCATATATGATTGTATACTCCATGTAAGCCACTGTCCTATGTCTAAATATGTTAGTCATAGTTTACATTGTGTTTTTGCTGGCATTTGTACACTTGCATTTATATCAACATGTCTTACTAACTTGTACTTAATGTATCTTTGTTGTGGAGCTTTTCTCCCCAGGCCTCTGCTGAAAAAAGACCTGTGTCCAGTCAGATTTTCCCAGTATACAAATAAAAATAAATAAAATTAAATTCAGCAATAAACTACCTAAGACATGTTTAAGTGCTGCATCCATTAAAACATGTTTCTTGTAAACTGTTAATAAAACAATAGATAGATATAGCTATATATATATATATATATATATATATATATATATATATATATATATATATATATATATGGATATATGTTAGATTATCAAAGTTGCAAAACTTCGAAATTCATATGGCCAAGGCAATATGATCGAAGTTTTGAAACTACCCATTTTCACTGGAGGCCCAGGGAGAAAAGCTCCACAGTGATTTATAAAGACATGCATTTGAATAACAAATATCAGCAACAATGATTTTATACAATGCAGACATCTGAATAGCAGACATCAACAATAGGATAGTACAACATCAGGTCTCACAGTATACATTTTTGTTTTTTTTGCTAAAGGATAGAGTAGCAGGAGAGAGAGAAGAGGTCAGGTTATATGTGGAGAGGAGCTAGCACACGAGCATAGCCACTGGGAGGTGAGATGTTGACTCAAGGCTTTTTTGAAGAAACAAGCATTACTAATGGTTCTGAGGTGAGGTGGGAGAGAGTTCCATAGTCTAGCAGTGGAAATGGAGTGGAACATTTGACCAGGGGGAAAGGTTAGGTTTATCCACTTGTAAAATCATTTGATTTTCAGAGTGGAGAGGTCTGTTAGGGTGGTAAAAACTGAGTAGAGAGGAAAGGGAAGGGCAGCTGGAAGGACTGAATATTAGTTTGTGGGCAGTTGTTAGTTGTGTGTATGTAAGATGATGAGGAAGTTCCAGCCAGTTTAGTAACCAAAGAGAGGTACAGTGATGAGAGGTATGTCATCCATTATCGATGGACTTAGCAATTTCATTATAGCATGAGTCTAGTTTGGACTTAAGACTGGCCTGTATGTTGGTAAAGAGAGGAGTGGCACAGAGAAGTGATAGTAGCAGGAAGCAGTGGATAGTTTTGAAGAGTGATTTAGGAAGGTTTTGTGATGGTATAGCATGCCTAGTTTCTGGTGTGCTTTTTAATGTTGTTGTGTATACGCAAGTTGAAAGTTAGGTGTTCATCTATAGTGACACCTAGAAGCTTAGTATGTGTGACTACCTCGATGGTGGTGTTATCCTGGGGGGAATAGGGAAAGAGTCTTTGTTTATAGTAGTGGACTTCTTAGGGGTGAATAGCATTAGCTTGATTTTCTTGGGGTTTAAGGCAAGGTGGTTGTTAGCCATCCATATTTTGGTGGAGCAGAGAGCTGACTGGGTAAGTTTCAGGAGTTCAGGTGGAGAATTAACAGTGCAGATGATAGTGGAATCATCTGCATATTGGATGACCGTGCCTTGAGTGGGAGTAGAGTGGAAGTCATTAATAAAAATGCTGAACAGCAAAAGACCTAAGATGGATCCTTGGGGTACTCCAGTAGTAGTGCTGAGGAAAGGAGAAAAAGAGTGTAGCCACTTAGCACCTTGTTGCCTGTCTGAGATAGTTGGAGAACCAGTGTAGGGTGGTAGGAGAGATTCCTAAGTTGGACAGTTTTATAATAAGAAGATAGTGGGAGATAGTATCAAAGGCTTTGGAAAGGTCAAGAAATAGAGAGATGACAAGTTTCCTAGTGTCTCAAGCCTGATTGACAGAGTCAAAGAAGGATATAAGAGCTGTAGTGGTGCTATGTCCAGGTCAAAAACCATGCTGGTTACTGATAGTAGGTTATTGCTGAGTAGAGAGTTTTGGAGTTGGCTGTGAATACATTTCTCCAGGAGTTTTGAGATGGAAGAAAGAATGGTTATGGGTCAAAAGGTGAAGATGTCTGTGTTGTTACCACCCTTGTGCAGTGGGAAGATGAATGCTTTTTTACAAATGGGGGGAAAATAAGACTTTTTGATGGAACTATTAAGAAGCAAGTTGACAGGGTAGGCAATGGAGTTTGTGGCTGTTTGAAGGAATTCTGGGGGCAGGTTGTCAGGGCAGTGGTACAAGGTTTTAGTTTGAGAAGTAGTTTCTTTGCAGTGGCAGTAGGGTTAGGTGCTAGAGAGACGTTATATGCTTATATGCTTTAGGATGGTTCTGAGGGAAGTGTGTGGTAAGACTGGCTATGATATTTATGAATTATGTGTTGAAGAGTGTGGCTATTTCAGTGTTTTTTTCTGGGTTTGGGCAGGGTTGTTGTTTGATCCAGGAGATAATAGCTTGTTGATTGAGGTCCAGAAGCATTTTGGGTTTTGTTTGTGTTTGTTTTGAAGATTATGGCAGTAGTCTTTTTTTATCCTTAATAACTAGGCACTTTACTTGGTTGTGAATGTGTCTGTAGGTTATAAGATCAGAAAACTGTTTGTGCTTTCGCCAAAGCTTCCAGGCTTTGTCTCTAGAGGCCATGTTTAGTTTGGTTGCTCTTGTGAGCCATGGGGCATGTCTAGCTTTTATTCATTTTAGCCATGGGAGAGTAAGGTTGTTTAAGATATAAAGGAAAGTAGAGTTGAAAAACACATCTGCAGCATCAAGAGGGGCTATTTTTAAGGGATCCCAGTTAATGCTGTTTAAAGAATTGTTAAAGTTAGAGGGGCAAACGTGTGATATGTCTCTGGTGTTTCTATACTCATGTCTGTTTAATGGGGAAGTGGTTTTATGTATTATATAGGCAGGTAAGTGGTCACTGATACTGTCTGGGAGAGTTCCTGTACTGGATATTTTATTGGGTCAGAGACCATGATCCAATCTAAGTTTGTACCACAGCTGTTGTTTTTGTTAGGTCTGGTAATGTCAGTAATTAGATGACTGAAGTTATATAGGTTAATGCTTGTTGAGGAGTGTTGCTGGGAGACATCTAACCAATTAATATTAACATTGCCAAGAATGATAGTTTCCGTAGTTATGTTGTTTAAAGTCCAAACTAAGATTTCCTCTAGTATGGGAATATTGTTGCTATGGGGAATGTAGAGAACCATGATGCAGATGTTTTTGCTTTCATTAATTTTTAGGAAGGTTATTAGGATTTCTGCAGTGGAGAAATTGAGTATATTTGAGTTATATGGGACTATTTTGAAGGTGTTGGGGTAGATCGGTGCTACCCTAACACCTTTTTTATGTGGCCTACCTGAGTGGATGCAAGCAAAGCCAGGAAGAAGGAATTCTGAGCTTTTAACATATGGTTTTAGCCATGTGTCTATGGTGGCAATAAGGTCGGGCTTGTTATGTGTTATCCAGGCATGGATGTCAGGGATTTTGTTTTGAATACTTTGTAGGTTAAATGTACTTAGGTTTAGGTCTTTGTGGGATTATGTAGTTTGGGAGATGAGGAGAGGGAACCTGGATTGGGATGTATATCTCCACTTAAGGATAATTTAGAGTATTTATGTAGGATAGTAGTGGGTTCTTCTTTCTTTTTTATGTTATGGCAGAGGTATGTGGTATGGTTTGTGATAGTTTTGTCATTTAGGGGAAGGATTTTTAGTTTAAAAGTGAGAATATGCTATGTTGTGTATAAGTAACAAGAAATGTTAGAGAAGGTGCTAAGAGGTTTGGTTTCAGTGGCGGTTGTGGATATGAGTTTGTGGTAGATATTAATCTGTAGTGGGGTAAGTTGTAATAAGAGGGTTAGGGTTAATAGGAGACTGATGTGTGTTAGTTTAAATATAAGTGGCATTCTGTTATTGAATGATGGTGATTGGCTGGGAGTTAATGAAGGGTGGAGTTAGGGTGGGAATAAATGTAATTGAAAAGTAGGTGGGTGGGAATGGGGGTAGGGTAGGGGAGTGGAGAGAGCCTGAGAGTAGAGATGGTGAATGGAGCAGGTTAAACCCACCTTGGACACAGTGTCAGCAAATAAACAATCTGCAAGCAGGTCAGAACAAACTACCATTGCTGTAGTCTGCAGTATAAGCTATATCTGAAAAAGACAAGCTGGCTGAATATGCCTAAGCTACCAAAATACAGTTTGGAAGTATGCAGCCTAAGCACTGCTGAAAACTAGTCACTTGCAGAATTAAGCAAAGAGAGACATAAGTTATTGGACTAGGAAATTGGGAAGCCTGAACAGTCTTAGGGAGCGGAAACATATATATCACTGTAATGGCTGTCATTCCAGTGATGTGCATGCCAAGTACTAGCAACAGAAATCTTACTATTAAGCTTGGGTAAAATAAAACACCTACAATTTAAATTCTATTTTTAAAATGTTTCTGCACCCCCACACCCCCCACTAATTAAATATACCAACTCCAAGATCACACTATATTGTAGAAAAGGGTAAATTTCCCATTCTGCTCTGTACCACAATCTCCATTCAAAATGTTCAAAGTTTCAAAACTTCGATCATATGGTACAGACCATATGACTTTCGAAGTTTTGAAACTTCGATAATCTGGTAGAGATCCAACTAAAGATATAGATATAGATGAGGCTTAAAAGTGCAAAAATAAGTATTTTGGATCTCATTATGATAGATGGCCACCTATAAAATATGTAGCTATACTTTAATAATTAAACGCACATGTATAACTATACCTTCATAATGAAACACCATCATAATGCATACTTTGATTTCTTAAATACTGTTTTACATACTACCTTACAGAAGGAAAGAAAAAATAACTTCACCAGATTCCAAAGATAACTGAATACATATTCATATCTTAAATTTATATCAGATATATTGTATTCCAAATTAGATTCAATCATTTTTTAGACTCCCTATTTTGAATTTTTAAAATATGTTTTCCCTCTTAACTCTTTCAGCTATATTTCAAATGTTCTCTTCCCTTATGGCATGGTCTTGCCAATACCAAATAATTTAAAGGGAATACATTCCTTCTGTGCTGTACATTAAATTGTTCTACCAACTAACTTTGCCAGCAAATGTTCCTTTTGGTATTATAGCTTTTACTGGCTTTGTTGTCAGACTAGTGTGCTACTCTACCAGGTATGTGCCAAATTATTAGTGCCCATTTTACTACAAACTGAATGTGTCTCATCAGACCCAGTGCCTGTACAAGGCACAGGACTTTGTATTAACAGAATAGTATATCTTATTACACATGGTCCTTGAGTCTTACCTCCCTTCCTCAAATCTAAACAAATAGAACAAAACAGAAGCTTTTTCAGGTCCCTCCCCATATATTTTGAGCAGTCTGCTGATTTTCTTCCACAGTTCATTACAGTGCCACCATATGCAGGATGTCAAATAGTTCCTCTTTATATTTCCAGAATACTGTATTTTTTCAACAGACTTATTCCTGAAATCTTTTAGGCATCTGATGCCAGTGATGTAAAATATTTAGTTGTATGTCACAAGTTTGGGCATATTCCTTTGAATCTCCATGTCCCATATCATACATCCTCCCACAGCTGGTCATTGTCCTGTATCTCAATTTTTCTGATTCCACTTATTCTTAGTTTACACAATTCTTACCCATCATCCTCTGCATATAAATCTCTATGGAATTTCCCTGACCTTCTCTTTTGCCCTTGAAATCAGCCCTTATTAATCACCTACTCTGCTGGAGTCTTACTCACTTGGTCTTTTTCTCTAAGGGCCTTTACTTTACTAACATCCTTTAAACAACCATTCTCTCTCAAATAGCCTAAAAATACAGAAAAGCATTGAATTCACCAAATCTGTCAAATTCTCAAAACTCCTAGTACCCTTTTTACACCACACAGATACATTATTCCCAACATCTTGGTGGATGGAGATCGATTTCTTGAGCATTATTTGCCGGATGGTTAAGATAACAAAGATCAAGGTTCCACCACAGAAAATCACTGCTGGTGAGATGTGCTGGCAGTTATGCCACTTTCAGGGTAACATCTCTCTTCTTCAATATTGTGCATCTGTATAGTTGATATATATAAGTTTGGGGGTGGGGGGGACTAATGTCCCTGCAAAAAGCAGGCCTTTTCTAGAAGGAAAGTAGAGTTTGGAATTCTGATCCTTGGCAGCTTGCCCTTCGATCACTCATATTTGAAGCAATAAGCTCAAAGTCGGTGTTCATAAAAATCTTGCATTGCCAACCTACCACATAATCATCTGCCTACCAATCTGTGATTAGTTTGTTTCTTTTTGCATCTTACTAAAATAAGCCATAGCTCTGCTTCTCTGCTATGTGTATCTTTTCAAAGACAACCCGTTTTAAATTGATATGAAGTTCTACCCCTCATACTATGTACCATATTTATAGCTGCAGTGTTCATAAATTCAGGAAAGGGTTCAAGCCTTATGGCTTTCAAAAAACACTATCTCCGTAATTGTTGGATGAAACATCATAGCTCTGGCCCAGTCATCCTAGTTTCTTAAATTTCACTAGACATTTTGTACCTTTGATATATTCAAGTAATTTATTACATATTTGTGCCATTCTGCGTGTTAAACAACAAGCTCTATTCTTTTTATTACATAACTCTAAACACAGCTTTATATTATGTTTATATGTCTTTGTATTATCTACTTCAAAACCCAATAAAGACTGAAGAAGAGAGTCGTTAAACACCTTATAGGCAAATAGAAGTCTATCCTTTATATATCTATTATGGAGGGTATAATGAGCTACAGAAACACATCTATCCTTATAGCATAACTGCCTAATATCAGGCATTCTTTTTGTAATGGGACCATGGGACCAGACAACATCCTGGACTGTGTACTACATGAACTACAAAATGAACTGTCACCTCACCTAAGTGTCATGTTTAATCATAGCCTCACCTCAGGCTTCATGCCCAATGAGTGGCGCACAGCTACAGTTATCCCACATCACAAAGGGGAATCCACCTTGGATCCCGGGAACTATCATTCCATCAGTCTGACAAGCCTGATCTGCAAAGCCATGGAACACATTATCATGGAACTTATAAACAAAGACATTGGCAACCTTCAAACACCGGCCCCCACGCAGTTTGGTTTTGCAAAGGGCCGATCTTGTCTCTTTCAACCTGATTGACTTCTTCGAATCAGTATCCAAAGCCGTGGATGAGGGCAAGGTGGTCCACACAGCCTATCTGGACCTTAGCAAGGCCTTTGACACCATCTCTCACTCTGGAATCATAAATAAAACTACTAAGCTGGGCATTAATCCCTACGTCATTTGATGGGTTGCCAACTGGCTTACTGAGAGAACCCACAATGTAAAAGTAGCCAACTCAAAATCCATCTCCAGACAAGTGACAAGTGGAGTACCTCAGGGTTCAGTCCTGGAACTGCTCTTGTTTGGCATCTACTTCTCTGAAGTACAGACCAGCATTAAGGGACTCTGGCTAACAAAGTTCGCAGATGACTGTAAACTGGGAGCCATTACTGAATCCCCAAATGATGTGGATATTCTACAAAAGGGCCTTACAAAAACAGATGCTTGGTGCCAGAGCCATGGGCTCAAGCTCAATGCCAAGAAATGTATAGTTATCCCCTTTGGGAAAAAAATATGTACTCATGAATTACCACATAAGTGGCAGTACACTAAACACCAAAAGTGTGATAAGGGACTTAGGGACACAAGTGGACAGTGGTCTCACCTTTGATAAGCACATCACCACAACAGTCAGGAAATCCTTCTATGTGGCATACCTCATCATTAAGGGCTTTTCATCCAGAAGAAAGGAGGTCATTGTCCCACTGTACTCATCCCTCATTAGACCTATTATGGAGTACAACACCCCATTTGGTATGTACCTCACAATTCATCTGTAACAACTAGAAAGGCCACAGAAATATCACACTAAAAGAATAACAAGCCTAAAGCAGATGCCCTATGCTGACCATCTAAAAAAACCTCCAGCTATACTCTGTCACAGATTGCCTGCTCAGAGGTGATCTCTGCTTAACATACAAGGCCATGTCAAGCCCAGAGCTGTTGGACATGCTACACTTAAAGAAATCCCAATCCCTCAGAGCCACATGCTCCAGGGATCTAAACATGGTCATCACAATGAACAAAACATGCTGGAGGGATAGGTTCCTGACCCAGAGACTCCCCATACTCTGGAATAGACTACCCATACATGTCAAGCTGAGTGCCTCTTGGCCCTCTTCAAAAAGAACCTTAACGATTGGATGTGATATAGGAAATTTACCCCAGGGATCACATCAATCACCCTGTTAGACAGGGGACAAGGGAAGTAATAGCCAGGGAATTGTTATGACTAGGCTTGTATAGGCCCTAGGGCCAATAGCCTAGTATCAACCTATGAACTTATGAACCTATAAAATTTATGTTGTACTGTTTATATATATATATATATATATATATAGTTAAGCTGTCCATTAGTAAGAGTCTGATATATACCTTACAGATACTAGCTGAAATTATAATCTGTCTAGTTGTAAAGCTTTTGAAAATCAACCCAATCTGCCTTGATGCCTTATAAGAGATGACTCTCATATGATTTTTAAAATAAAAAAGGAATCAGTCAGCATACCAAGATCTTTATTTTCACTAACTTCCAATAAATCAAATGTAGGCAATACAGTAGATCTCCATAATTTTTGTTTGCCAAGATCCATGACATTACACTTTTTCACATCAAATGAGTGACCAACTGTACTAGTCCACTTACCTAAGCATAGTAAATACTTATTAATGTTACTGAAATAATTTTCATTATTAGCAAAAAAAAAAAAACAATTTTACAACTGTTGGCATATTTTAGCAACCAGCAATGTTCATTGTGTGGAAAAGAGGAACAACAATGTTAAACAACAAAAAGGCTTGAGGACTAATCCTTGAGTAACACCCCTCAGGTTCTTCTTCTGAACCAACAATTAATCCACCTATGTAAATACTGATTAACCTTATATCATTCCAATGCCAAGTCAAAATTGCGGAATGATAGGAAAAAGCTTTTAATATATCCTAACAGATTATACCGATATATCACTTGAAATCTGACATTCCCTACCAATGTAGTTTCTTGTCAAGCGTCAGCCTCCTTTGTTTGTTATAGCTCTCTTCACCCTGCCATACAAGCCTACCAGATTATCAGATACCTTTTTAACTCACCTACTATTGTGTTTTGGGGTATGTACCAATATGCCTTAATAGATATTTCACCTGTGGCAATATCATAACCCTAACAATGTTGATTCTGTCTGAATCTGTTAAGTTTTTCAGACTATTGGTTAAACAGTCTTTTAACTTTCTGTTTATCTACTTTGCTTGATTTCCCTAATTGTATGGTGTATATTCTTATATACTTTATATACTTTTAACTCCTGTCAAAACATGGTAGACTTAACTCCACCCTTCCCCTTCTTTCTAGTCACAATGACCAGCAACATTTCACTAGAAACAGAGGTTCCTGTCAACTTGCTGAATATTGTCTATACCCTGGTGAGAATCTCCTCTACATTCTCTAACAACCCTCTGCAGTCATAACTAAGCATAGTAAGATAATGTATCCCATTTCCTTCCAACTTAAGAAATGCTTTATATCTCTGTGACATTTTCTCCATAACAGTCAGAGACCAGCAGGCTGGTATCAAACACCCCAGCCTATTTCTCATATACTTCAATTATGCAAAAGCCTGACCCACTGGACTGATTACAAAGTTTGGGACTACCTGTAGGAAATTCCCATCTCTCACCACCTACATTTAGTGCTGCAAACAAATTTTCTGCTTACCTTGTCATAGCTTTTACTTTCCATGCCACAAAACTGAGCAGCAGCTTTCAGTGGTCTGACAAGATCTTTCTTTAACAAAACATCCCATTGTTACCTTTGAGAGTAGTCACTTCTCCAATGTTGCCATCAAATCAAAACTAAGTTTGCATTGATATAGTAACAGGAAATGATTCAAATTTAGCAGATTCTACCAAATCCATTTTCCATTAGGTAGAGTCACAACCACTGCTTTTGTCATGGATTTGGGGACCTCATCATCTAAAATATGATACAAATCATTAGCCCACTCAGCTTTTTTGCCTTTAGTATGTACAATAGCTGCTAAAACCTCCAACCACACCCGCCCTTCTGTAGAGAGATTTTTCTATTTGCATTTATCAGGTGCAGTAATTTCCATTACTTAAAGACATTAATATATTAGTAGTAGTACTTTCCATTACCTAAAACCGCTGTCTGTTAGGTTAGCTTCTTTGCATGCCTACACTAGCTAGTGTTAAAATATATTGAAAACCTCCCAAATTTTTCTACTCATAACCATTTGCTGTGTCCACGTTTTACACTTCCAACTCAGGGCTGTTCAGGTGGTTGTTACTTTCCCATATGAGCAAGTTCATCTCAGTTTCCTCTTTCACCCAATATCTAACACCTCTTCTTCTCTGATCAGCCTATTTATGCTACTCTTAAGCTCCTATTTCAACACCTCAGTCTTATTTTCCCTACCATTATTACCCCCGCCTCTGACCAAAGATTTCCCTACCATCATTACCCCCATCTGACCTAAGATTTCCATACCATTATTACCCCCTTCTGACCTAAGATTTCCCTACCATCAAGGCTTCCCCTTCTGACGTAAGATCTCCCTACCCTCAGGACCCACCTTCTGACCTAACATTTCCCTATCATCATTGCCCTACTTCTGACCTAAGATTTCCCTACCATCATTAGCCCCCTTCTAACTTAAGATTCCATTACCATCAAGACCCCCACTTCTGACCTAACATTTCACTACCATCAAGAGCCCCCTTCTGACCTAACATTTCACTACCATCAAGACCCGCCCTTCTGACCTAACATTTCCCTACAACTATTACCCTACTTCTGACCTAACATTTCCCTACCATCACTGCCCCCTTTCTGAACTAAGATTTCCCTACCATCATAACCCCTCCTTCTGATCGAAGATTTTCCTCCCACTGTTACCCCACTTCTGATCCAAGATCCTCACCTCCTTCTCTACCACCTTAGTATTGTCAGCTCACCCTTTTGCACCACCTCAACACCCGTTTAGCTTCCCATTTCATACTGTATTAATGTCATCTTTCTTATTCACTTCTTCTTCCAACCTATTGTCTTCTCTATCTTGATTTGACATCATCTTTAGCTCCATCCATTCCTAACATGTTACTATACATACCAATCTGTCACAGTCATTCTATGATCATTCAAACCCCTACCCAGGGTATCAACTATGCAGCTTCTCCACAGTGTCTTCATCTATTCAAATTCCAGGGAACTTTCTTGCCAGTGTAAGCTTATCTCTGGAAAATGTACATTCTCTCTTTGTCCCCATCTCTTCACCTCCTCTACCATTTCAAACTTCATACCATATGTCACAAAAGGAAATATTGCCACCCCAGCTCACTGAAATTTTGTAAATAATTATATGGCATTTGTGAATATTAATATAATTTATATAGAAGTGCAACAAAAGGAGATACTGCCAGTCCAGCTGTCCAGAATTTTGTAAATAATGTCAGTTGTGAGTGTCAACATGATTCTTATGCTTCTGTTGCAAATGTATTAGAACTGTATGTTATGTGTATATCAAACTGCTTATACAGAAGTGTGTATGAAAAGGGTTTGTACAGTACTGAGCTTAGAGGTGTGACCACAGTGTACCCTGCTGGATTAAAACAGAAATTTATATAAACTATTGTAACTGTGTAAATGTATATGTTTTAACAGTGGGAGCTGGCACATAGAAGGTTAACTTGCAAAACTTCAGAAACATGGTTGAAATTAAATTATTTTATAAATTGTGACATAAAAAGTTAGTTTCAATGCAACAAGGAGACAGGATGTCTAAAACTAGGGAGGCTTATGCATTGTATTGTAAGTGTTTTATCATTTTATGTCTTCTACCAGTTGCAAACATCTGAAGGCTATGTATTTTCACATGGAGATACTAAATACTAGCAGTTTCTAGCAATGGTTGTTGGGCCTGGGAACTGAAGTCAGGTGACAAAAAGTGATGTCATGCTGCAAGTATCCCAGCAGTAATATTTGATACTAATTTAGGAACTCTCTGAGAGAGTGACTGTGTGTTTTATATTTTGTCTTTGACCTGGCAGCATCAGCTAGAGCCATTCTCTCACCCCATTTGTCTTTCCTTGATGTAAGTTAGTTAACTAGGGTACAGTAATTTTTTTTAGATTCAGTAATGAATATAGTAAAGATCAGTACAGATGTTTTCTGTATTTATTTGAGATTGTCCTGCAATGTTGTTTTAAACATTTTCTGTGATTTTGAACTCTGATGTCACTGTGAAGACATATTTAGTATTGTCTTGTTTTTTTATTATTTATTATTAAATATATGTAAACCTATCATTGTGGTTAATATTTGTGAGGCACGTTTAAGCTCTTAGAGTACTTGCATGTCTATTTGGTGACACTGTGCAGGCCACTCCCAATAGCCTTGTACTTAGTCAAACTATCATTTGGATTAATAGTAACATTACACAGTCGGATTCAACACCCACTATTAAGGGCCTTAAAGTAACTGATAAGGGCTTCTGGTGGCAGTGTTAACTACCTTATGTTGTGGGCATAAGCTGACATAGGTATTGTACCTGTGCCAGCCTTTCTGAGGTGTGTGTGCATATGAAATAAATCTCCAAGAGTGTGTGTCAACTACTTGGGCTGGGACACAAAGCACTGGTTGGATAGGGAGAGAGGTGGAGGTCTTGACATGAGATCCTGGCTAAGGACTCAGCTCTATAGCTGTGCCAGTGGAGAGTCTTATTGGGGATTTGGAGAAAAAGGGAGAAGCCAGCCCCAGACTGACCGTGGTCTCTGTGTGCTCTTAAGGGAAATTGCACTTTACTGTGTGTATTTGTCATCCTCCCAGTGTGTACATTTCCCACTGTTGCCAGTGGTGAGGATCGAGGATCCTTGATTACTGGACCAGTGTTGGAGGTCACATATTAATTGGTGGGCAGTGGTGAGATATCCACATCACATATTCATTGGTTGGCAGTGGTGATCCACATACTAGGATTCATGGTGTGGATATTGAATTCCTGTAGCCTGTAAACAGTGGTCAGTAAGGAAGGTGTTTGTGCTCTCAATCAGCCACACAGTGAACATTCAGAGTTTCATATCACAATTGTTTTATTTTTTTTGTTAGCTTAGTTAGTCAGGGAGAGCAGGCAAGGATGTCAGTAGAGGAGTATGGCAAACTGACAAGGAGGCAGTTGGCTGAGCTATGCCAGACTAAAGGACTGGTGCATGCCAACCTGACTAAAGCAGAAATAATTGCAGCCTTGGGCACAGCTGCATCACAGACCAGCAATTGGAGGACAACCAGACTGGGCTTGGAGATGTACAACTTCCAGAAAATGGATAGTTCAACCTTTCCACAGAGGACTTAAAATCTGTCTGGAGTTAAAGAGACTTGAACTGGAAACCAAACATATGGATATAGAAGGAGCAAAGAGACTGAGATGTCTGGAGGCTGAGGAAAATGAGAAACTGAGATGTCTAGAAGCTGAGGAAAATGAGAAACTGTGACATCTGGAAGCTGAGGGGAATCTACTACCAACAAAAGGATGGCATAGCGACAGGCAACAGTGCCAACAGCTACGCCAACATGGTTATGGCATACTTGAAGGAGGAATGTCTTTTCTCCACCTCTATCATTCAATTGTATATTCCATTTTACAGTAGATTTGTAGATGATTTGTTTTTTATTTGGATAGGTAGGGTTGAGGACCTGATTGAGTTCCATCATGACCTAAATCTGACCACTAACTTTTTGAAGTTTTCTTTGATATATTCAGAGGCATGGATTGAATTCCTAGATATACTTATAAACAGACAAGCAGATCAGTCATTGTGCACAGGAATTTATCGAAAGACGTATTACAGGAACTCTTTACTCCACAGATGCAGTATGCACCCTCCTCATGTGTTTAGAAACATAGTGAAGGGAGCCTCTCGATTAAATGGGGCAGAAGAGGATTTCAATCAGGAACTTATTCAGCTAAGGGGTAGGCTGAGAGATAGAGGTTATAAGGAAGGAGAGGTTGATGTGGTACTAACCACCATTTCTCCCCTTAGGGACAACATAGTGAAACCGTATTTTTCTGTACAGGATGGGGACAATGCACATCCATTACCTTTTGTACCTGCCAGCATTTCTGTTCCACTTAGCTATAACACATATTCCAGAATTACTATGAACATCATTAGGAAACACTGGAGCTTGTTAACCACTGACCCCAGTATCAAAATAATAGTAGGTGACACACCTAGATTCCTTTACAAGAACAAGAAGAACCTGAAGAGGTTGTTTTGTTATCCAGACAGTTACAAGCATGATGTGAGTGGGATTGAAGGGACTATGACATCCTGTGGTAATTGCAACTTTTGCAGTTTCATAGACAGACGTGGATGCTTTGAGCACCTTGACACTGGTCATAGATTTAGTTTTAGGACAGGGGATACCTGTATGACTATGCATGTCATCTATCTTGATTATTGCATGTTCTGCAAAGCATTTTATGTTGGGAAAACTGATAGAACCTTGAGGGATAGAATTAGAGAACACGTATATAGCATATGCTGTACCTCTACCACCAATGCCCTCTCTAAGAATGTGATAAATATTAACAACAGACACACCATCAGGTTCATGATTATTGACAGAATTTATCCCAGCATTAAAGATGGTGACAGGAATCTAACTGAAACCAGGGAGGTTAGATGGATGATAAGACTGACAGCTGATCATGGTAGTAGGTTAACGAGAAAGTCCCATTTAGACCCATTCTGAAGGGACGTAGTCTTAGGAGTTAAAAGACTTTTTTATATTTTTTGCTTATTTTTGTTTTTATATTTTTGTCTCTGTGTATTTGTTTTATGAAATTGATGTTTTTCTACATGCTGATTTTCTCTTTGCATGCATTTTTTTCTGTATGCAGTTTCTGCAGATATGTATACAATTTTACACAAGCTGTGATTTTATTATGTCTTTCTCCTTAACTGTGACACTTAGCATGTGATTGGTTGCTTAGTAATTGGATTGCCTATAAGTAAAGGTTGCTCTTCTCTCTGTGTATATGGTCTGATGAAGCAAAAGTGAAAGCGCTTACCTATTTTATTTGTTTGGTAATAAAACAAGTTTTTATCTTCAGCTAGTGTGTTATTTCATTGGTTGTTTTGTTTTACATTTGGATTTTGCTTTTCCAATGGCATATTTATCCCAGTCTGTGCACATTTCTTCAGTTTCTACTCATTTTTGTTTGCACAGCCTGTGAGGCTGGCTGAAGGATTCAATGCTGGTGTAGATTTGAAATACAGCTCCCAGAATGAAATGCAAGGGTTTGATGAGCAGAATGATAAACTAACACAATGTCTGGAGAGGAATGACAACCCTCTGATGGTATCCAGTGACAGTACTGCTATGGAAATGAGTGGCAGGGCTAATTTAGATGTAGAACAGTTTGTTCAACCTGTCGATGATGTTGAGCACAGTATTTTAAAATGTAACACTGACATTTTGAGGCATGTTTGAACAAGAAAATTGTACCTAGAGGCTTGAGAATACTGTGAATGCCAACATAAGGCAACTAGTACCCTGAGCTGCTTTCAGAATGGCAGAAAATTAATTTGGAGGTGAGCTACAGTTATTTACAGTTACTAAATGACTTTTTTAAACCTGAGGAGGATGCATTAGTGCAGAGAATTAATACACAACAGACTGAGTTGTAAAAGTATGGTAGACTCCATAGATAAACTTGTAGATACTGCACTTTTATATGAAAGGAAGTTGTTACAACAGAAATGTTTGAAAATGGATAGGGACACTAGAGACTTCAAACTGGGCAATGTTTTCACTTGGCCCAGAAATAACAATGGCCAACAGAATGACTCACATATAACCCCTGGGCACAGATATAATAACAACAAGAATGTTGAGTCACGTACAGATGCAGCAAGGCACCCAAATAGCAACAGCACTACACCTACAACTAGCAGTTCTTTGAACCTTGCAGTGAAGTTCTTCATAGAGAACCTGATAATACTGTAACTGACAATTCCACTGATGCTTGTCCGAGTGTATCCAAGCCCATTGAAATTAATGGAGCAAATGGGTTACAGAGTGTGATAACCCTGGTCCTGGGGAATGATGTTCGGAGGAAAATTCCTAATAATCAGAACATTAGCTTGGATGGCAGAAATGCCAGGTCCAGCAGCAACTCCATTTGCTTCCCTTTACCCATTGCCAAGGCACAATGACCCAGCAGAGACTGGTCATTGTGTAAAGGGAGAACAAAAAGGAAACTACTGGTAGAGCAGAGTAAGAACCAGTCACTGAAAGGAGGGACACAGCAACTTAAATGTGTGGAATTTGTGTCAGAGATTCCTCACTTCCTCTGAGCTGAGTGTACTGGGTAGGGGTCACTCTTTTATACCCACACAGCATGGTGACTTAAGTGACAATATTTTAGACATTAAAATGTTTGCAAGAAATGTGTCACTAAAGATACAGTTTGGTGACATGACCAGTATGAATTCTGCAAATATGAACATATTTAACAAAGCTAGCTTATATATGCATACCTCACACCCTCTGTCGGAAGCCTTTGTTAAGCTTATTGAAAATGATTTGCATGAAGCTTTTAATAATAACAGAGGTAGCTATAGTAATAACTTAGCTTCTGTGGAGAAATTGGCATTGAAAACACTGTCTGATGATGACACCATAGCCATCAGGCCAGCCGACAAAGGTGGCTCCATTGTAGTTATGGATAGGCATGACTACTTTCGATCTGTGAATGAGATGTTGAGTGATGGTGAACATTATAATTTTGCTACTAAAAGTGATATACATTTTCTTAAACTGAGAATAGACAATACATTAATGGAATGCTTGAATGATAAGAAAATCAATTATGAACTGTATAATTATTTTTTGGTCAATAAGCCCCTGATCCCTGTTATACAGGGTTTGCTTAAAGTCATCCTTAAACCACCAATGAGGCCAAGTGTGGCTGGTCGGGGTTGTGTTACCTAACCCTTCTCCATTTTTGTAGAGAAACACTTGCGTCCCATTCTGGATAAGAATCAAAAAATGCTCAAGGATTCCAAACAATTCCTTCAGGACCTGTTTGACTTCATTAAGACACAGCCCCTTAGTAGGAGGTATTTTCTAGTGACGATGGATGTACAGTCCCTCTTTACAATGATCCCTAACTGCACAGGGCTGCATATGTTGAGAGGTATTTTAATAAGTACAGTCGTTATAACCAAGCCCTACTTGAGTTATTACAACTCAGTACAAGATTAGTCCTTGAGAACACCGTTTTTGTGCTTAATGGAATCTACTACCAAGAAAAGGATGGCGTAGTGATGGGCAAGTCCAGTGCCAACAGCTATGCCAACATGGTTATGGCATGCTGGGAGAAGGAATGTCTTTTACCCACCTCTATCTTTCAATGGTATATTCCATTTTACAGTAGATTTGTAGATAATTTGTTTTTTATTTGGACAGGTGGAGTTGTGGACCTGATTGAGTTCCATCATGACCTAAATCTCACCACCAACTTTTTGAGGTTTTCTTTGATATATTCAGAGACATAGATTGAATTCCTAGATATACTTATAAACAGACAAGCAGATGAGTCATTGTGCACAGAAATTTATAGAAAATCATGTTATAAGAACTCCTTGCTCCACAGATGCAGTATGCACCCTGCTCATGTGTTTAGAAACATAGTGAAGGGACAAGGGCTTTGAGCCTCTAGATTAAATGGGGCAGAAGAAGGTTTCAATTGGGAACTTACTCAGCTAAGGCATAGGCTAAGGGATAAAGGTTATAAAGAAGGAGAGGTTGATGCAGTACTAACCACCATTTCCCCCCTTAGGGCCAACATAGAGAAACCGTATTTTTCTGAACAGGATGGGGACAATGCACGTCCATTATCTGTTGTACCTGCCATCATTTCTGTTCCACTTAGTCATACCACAGATTCTAGAATTACTATGAACTTCATTAGGAAACAGTGGGGCTTGTTAACCACTGGCCCCAGTATCAAAAAAATAGTGGGTGACACACCTAGATTCCTTTACAAGAACAAGAATAACTTGAAGAGGTTGTTGTGCTTTCTGGACAGTTAAAAGCATGATGTGAGTGGGATTAAAGGGACTACAACACCCTGTGGTAATTGCAACTTTTGCAGTTTCATAGACAGAAGTGGATGCTTTGAGCACCTTGGCACTGGTCATAGGTTTAGTTTTAGGATAGGGGCTACCTGTATGACTACGCATGTCATTTACCTTGCTTATTGCATGCTCTGCAAAGCATTTTATGTTGGAAAAACCAATAGAACCTTGAGGAATAGAATTAGAGAGCACTTAAATAGCATACGCTGTGCATCTACCACCAATGCCCTCTTTAAACAAGTGATCAATACTAACAACAGACACACCTTCAGGTTCATGGTTATTGATAGAATTTATCCCAGCATTAGAGGTGGTGACATCAGGAGTCTAACCAAAACTAGGGAGTTAAATGGATAATAAGACTGAGAGCTGATCAGGGTAGTAGGCTTAATGAGAAAGTCCCACTTAGACCCAATTTGAAGGGACGTAATCTTAGGAGTTAAAAGACTTCTTTATATTTTTTACATACTTTGTTTTTATATTTTTTGTCTCTATGTGTTTGTTTTATGACATTGATGTTTTTCAGCATGTTGAATTTCTCTTTGTATGCATTTTCTCATATGCAGTTTCTGCAGATATGTATACAATTTTACACTAGTTGTGCTTTTTTTATGTCTTACTCCTTTAACTGTGATCCCTAGTGTGTGACAGGTTACTTAGTAATTGGATTGCCTATAAGTAAAGGTTGCTCTTCTCTCTGTATATGGTATGATGAAGCAAAAGTGAAAGTGCTTACCTATTTTATTTGTTTGGTAATAAAACAAGTTTTTATTTTCAGCTAGTGTGTTATTCCATAGGTCGTTTAGTTTTATTCATATGTTTGAAAGGGTATGTAAAGTATTTTTGACCAAATGCTCTGTGTACGATTCCTGACACCCTTACTCTATGGTAAAGCTGTAACTGCTAATTTCTAAATTGTCTGATACTGAGTGCTTAAATTATAATACTGTTAAACATTTTCTTTTAAAGGGTTTTAAGTTAACACATGAAGCTTATAGGAAAAAGTTTTGTGAGCACAGATGCAAGGCAGATGAAAGTGTGTGTAAATATATTGCTGAATTAAGCACTTATTTTCACACACAGTTTAGTGGGTGTCAGGTCACCACTTTTGAAGGGCTAACAGACCTTTTGGTGAGGGAACAAGCCCTTAGCAGTTTGTGTGATGACATAAAAATCTGATTAGCAGACAGATAATGTAACACAACAAATGAGTTGTGGAAAAAGGGAGACCTATACCTAGCAAGCAGGGCATCACTGCACAAAAAAGGGATACCCAGTGCTGCTCATGGGTCTAAAGGAACCCATGGTGGGCAGCCTAAACCACCCAGAGTCTGCCAGTAGCAGGGAAGCCACTAGTCCAGATACATGTTCAGGACCAAGGGTTAAATGTTTCAAAAGCAACCAGTGGGGCCATGTAGCATATAGATGCCCACAGAGGGAAGGTAGGGAACAAAAGGTGGGAGAGCCAGTAAGTGGGAATGCCAGAATGCCAGCTGTAAGTTGTCTGCAGACAACAAGTGTATCAAACTAACACAAGAGGTTATAGCCTATCTTTGTGGATGGGAAAGAGGCCACTGCTAAGAGAGACGGCATCTGACCTAACCATTGTGAAGCCTGCAATGGTTAAATAGGAGGACTACTTGCTTGGGCAGTCTACTGCAGTCAGAGCTTTAGGGGGACCCCATTCCAAATCCTTTTGGCTAGTGTTCACCTTGACTGAAGAGTGGAAAAGGAAGCCAGCAAGGTGTGTTTGAGAATATTCCTGAAGATGTGTGCTGATAGGGAATTATTTTGATAATGCGGTACCTTGTGTGCATACAGTGACAGGCAGTCAGGCTTGGAGACAAGCATGTGGGTCTGGTAGCCTAGGGAGACTAAGAGAGACCCCTGACATGAAGCCAGCACTGGTGTGGTGATTACTTCAGAGAGGGAGATACCCTGTAGTAGTGAGATTGAAGGTGATCCACAGCTGCTTGTAGGTACTGATGTTCCCTTGGACAGAGTGATTGCAAGAGCAGAGGTGAGTACTAGTACCCAGGCTGACAGAGAGGGAGCGCTATCAGAAAATACCAGACTTCTTATGGAAGGGGAGAGAGGAAGGGTTACAAAGAAAGAGTTGAGACAGGCTCAGCTCTCAGACCCTAGATTACAAGGCCTGAGGGAGGTAGCCAGTGAGGCACCTGATTGTCAAGGAAAAGGGGAATCTGTATACTGGAACAAAGGGTTACTGTATAGAGAGTGAACCCCTGAGGGAAGGCTAGAGGGTGAGAGAATGCTGCAGTTGGTAGTGCCCAGAGGCTGCCGTCTGGTACTTCTAGCAATAGCCTATGATATTCCCTCTGCAGGGCATATGGCCATAAAACATACAAAGGGACATGTTATGCAGAACGTTTATTGGCCTGGGAATTCCAGTGATGTAACAGGGTACTGCAGGATCTGTGAGCAGTGCCAAAATATATACAAGGCAGGGGACAAGGTGAAAGCTCCTTTGATGCCTTTGCCTGTGTTTGAAAAGCCATTTCAGAGGGTAACTATGGATATTGTGGGGCCTCTGAGTACCCCAAGTTCCACAGCAAAAAAGTATATCCTAGTGGTAATAGATGTGCTACCAGATACCCTGATGCAGTGCCCTGTCCTCCATTGAGGCAAAAGGTGGCAAATGCTTTGTTAGAGATTTTCAGCATGATAGGTTTCCCAAAAAAAATACTGACTAACAGAGGTGCCAAAGTTATGCCACACCTGCTGGCTTGTCTGTGGAAGCAATGTGGGATAAAGCACCTAAAGACCAGCACCTACCATCCCCAGACTAATGGTCTTGTTGAGAGGTTAAATTCTACACTTAAGACCATGCTACAGGCATTTGCAGACCACTTTAAGAGAGAATGGGACATATATTTCCTCATCTATTGATTGTTTTCAGAGAGATGCCCCAGGAATCCACAGATATTTCACTGTTTGAGTTGCTGTATGGGCATAGGGTGAGGGGACCGCTAGATTTGATACGAGATAAGTGGGAGAGTGAGTGTGAATCCCACAAGGAGTCTGTTGTGGCATATGTCCTAAACCTCAGGATAAGGCTAAGGGAGCTCATGGGCTTGGCCTGTGAGAACCTGGCAGAAGCCCACAGAAGAAAAAGGTCTGGTATGATAGAAATGCTTGAGCTAGAGAGTATGCTGTAGGGCAGCAGGTAATGGTTCTCATTTCTGTCAGACACAACAAGCTGCAGGCAGCTTGGGAGGGACCCTTCAAAGTGGAAAGGAAGGTCAGTGATGTTAACTACATGGTAGAACTGCTAGGCAGGAGGCAGGGTCACAAATTGCACCATGGTAACATGATGAAACCATACCATGATAGGGAGGCCCTGGTGCTAAGTGTTGGCAATAGGAGGCAAGAGAAGTCTGAGGGGGATCTTTGGTTACAGGGAGCCAGCCAAATTCCAAATTACTATAGTGGAGCCTAGGGTTGCAGGAATATGATAGGACAGTGCTGCACTGTACTTGGATCAGTTGTCAAGACAGGGTATGGGGTAATGTATTTCCAGATAGTCACCCCTCTCATGCAGTGTTTCCCAAGGGTCACTTGAAAAACTAGCTAGAGTCTTCTAGGGGGGGGTGTCACAAAAGGAAATATTGCCACCCTAACTCACCAGAATTTTGTAGATAATGATATGGCATTTGGGAATATTAATATGATATATATAGAAGTGTAGCAAAAAGAGATACTGCCAGCCCACCTGTCAGGAATTTTGTAAATAATTATATCTCAGTTGTGAGTGTCAACACAATTCATATGCTTGTGTTACAAATGTATTAGAACTGTTTGTTATGTGTATGTCAAACTGCTGGTAGAGAAGTGTGTGTGAAAAGGGTTTATACAGTACTGAGCTTAGAGGTATGACCACAGTGTACCCTGCTGGATTAGAATAGAAATGTATATAAACTATTGTAACTTTGTAAATGTATATGTTTTAACAGTGGGAACTGGCATATAGAAGCTTAACTTGTAAAACTTCAGAAAAATGGTTGATATTAAATTATTTTATAACTGCGCCATAAAAGTTAGTTTCAATGCAGCAAGGAGACAGGATGTCTAAAACTATGGAGCCTTCTGCACTGTATTGTAAGTGTTTTATTATTTTATGTCTTCTACCAGTTGCAAACATCTGAAGGCTATGTATTTTCACAGGGAGATGCTAAATACTAGCAGTTTCTAGCAATGGTTGTTGGGCCTGGGAACTGAAGTTAGGTGACAAAAAGTGATGTCATGCTGCAAGTATCCCAGCAGTAATATTTGATACTAATTTAAGAACTGTCTGAGAGAGTGACTGTGCATTTTATATTTTGTCTTTGACCTGGCAGCATCAGCTAGAACCATCCACTCACCACATCTGTCTTGCCTTGCTGTAAGTAAGTTAACTAGGGTACAGTAAACTCTTTTAGATCCAGTAATGAATATAGTAAAGATTAGTTTAGATGTTTACCGTATTTATTAAAGACTATCTTGCAATGTTGTTTTAAATATTTACTGTAGTTGTGAAGTCTGATGTCACTGTGAAGACAAGAAAATATTGCCACCCCAGCTCACTGGAATTTTGTAAATAATTATATGGCATTGGGGAATATTAATATGATTTATATAGAAGTATAGCAAAAGGTGATACTACCAGCCCAGCTGTCTGGAATTTTGTAAATAATTTTATGTCAGTTGTCAGTGTCAACACGATTCATATGATTGTGTTACAAATGTATTAGAACTGTATGTTATGTGTATGTCAATCTGCTGGTACAGACGTTTGTGTGAAAAGGGTTTATAAAGTACTGAGCTTAGAGGTGTGACCACAGTGTACCCTGCTGGATTAGAACAGAAATATATATAAACTATTGTAACAGTGTAAATGTATATGCTTTAACAGTGGGAACTGGTACATAGAAGGTTTACTTCCAAAACTTCTGAAAAATGGTTGATATTATATTATTTTATAACTGCGCCATAAAAGTTAGTTTCAATGCAGCAAGGAGACAGGATGTCTAAAACTATGGTGCCTTCTGCACTGTATTGTATGTGTTTTATTGTTTTATGTCTTCTACCAGTTGCAAACATCTGAAGACTATGTATTTTCACAGGGAGATGC
This sequence comes from Protopterus annectens, assembly GCF_019279795.1. Classification (NCBI taxonomy): domain Eukaryota; kingdom Metazoa; phylum Chordata; order Ceratodontiformes; family Protopteridae; genus Protopterus; species Protopterus annectens. The sequence goes on along the minus strand of NC_056738.1, from coordinate 537,491,366 downwards.
TAAATGCTAGCAGTTTCTAGCAATGGTTTTTAAGCCTGGAACCTGAAGTCAGGTGACAAAAATTGATATCATGCTGCAAGTATCCCAGCAGTAATATTTGATACTAATTTAAGAACTCTCTGAGAGAGTGACTGTGCATTTTATATTCTGTCTTTGACCTGGCAGCATCAGCTGGAACCATCAACTCACCACATTTGTCTTGCCTTGCTGTAAGTTATCTATGGTACAGTAAATTATTTTAGATTAAGTAATGAATATTGTAAAGCTTACTTCAGATGTTTTCTGTATTTATTTGAGACTGTCCTGCAATGTTGTTTCAAATACTTCCTATGATTTTGAACTCTGTCACTGTGAAGACATATTTAATATTGTCCTGTTCTTTTATTATTATTAAATAGATTTAAACGTAACATTGTTGCTGATATTTTTGAGACATATTTAAGCTCTTAGAGTACTTTTATTTCTATTTGGTGACACTGTGCAGGCTACTCCTAATAGCATTACTCTTGATCAAAATACCATTTGGATTAATAGTAACATTACACAGTAGGATTGAACATCCTTTTTATGAGCCTTAAAGTAGCTGATAAGTGGTTCTGATGGCAGTGATTACTACCTTATAGTCTAGGCAGAAGGGGATATAGATAGTAAACCTGTGCCAGCCTTTCCCAGGTGTGTTTGTGTGTGAGTGTGTGTGTGTGTGTGTGTGTGTGTGTGTGTGTGTGTGTGTGTGTGTGTGTGTGTGTGTGTGTGTGTGTGTGTGAGAGAGAGAGAGAGATGCTATGAGAGTGAGTAGGTATGAATAAACTGGAAATAAACTCTTACATAACTAGATGGACTGACAACTGGCTCACAGGATGCAGGAGATCAAAATAGGGGAGGCTACATCTAGAAAGAGACTAGTCAGCAGTGAAGTCCCCTAGGGTTTGGTGCTCAGACTTTTCCTGTTTGACATCTACCTCTTGGAAGTAAAAACTAATACTCAAGGGCTTTGGCTGACTAAGTTTGAGATGACAGCAAACTAGGAGGACTTACTGAATCCCCAAATGACTTAACCTTCACACAGGAACGTTTGTCCCAAACAGTAATTGGTGTAAGACAAATCTCCAAGAATGTGTGTGTCAGCTACTTGGGCAGGGAATTCAAAGCACTGGTTGGATTGAGAGAGTGTTGGAGGACTTGGTTTGGAACTCTGGCTAAGGACTCAGCTCTGTAACTGTGCCAGTGGAGAGTCTTATTGGGATCTGGAAAAAGTGGGGAAAACCAGCCCCAGACTGACTGTGGTCTCTTTGCTCTTAAGGGAAATTATACTTTACTGTGTGTACTTGTCATCCTCCCAGAGTGTACATTTCCCAGTTTTGTCAGTGGTGAGGATTGGGGGTCCTTTGATTACTGGGCCAGTGTTGGGGAGTCACACCATACCTGTTTTTTGTGTGGAATTCAATTAGTTCAGGATCTAAAATCATATTAAAATCTACAGGAAAACAAATTCTGCCCCTCTTATTACACAGATCAAAAAATACATTCAAACATTCCATCTTTTAATCACTGTTGCAACTAGGATCCCAATCTGTCACCCACTTGCCAATCTTTGTGCAAGCAACCATCATCCACTTACACTTTTTACTCTATAATTTCTCCACCTCGCTGAATTTTAATTTTCTGCAACATGCCAATATCTACCCTTTTCAAATGTATGCATTCCAGCTTAACTGAATTATTGATTTCTACTCATATTCCATGTAACAGTTTTAAATCCAAGCATAACACATTTCCCTTATGTATTTCTGCAGATGAAACCAAAAAATATTTAGGAAGGGCCATCTGGCACACCTGCACCCCATCACAGCATTGGAAAACTTTGGATATCATCATCCGTACTTATAGCCATTACAGACCAACATCTTTCTTCAGCAAACTATTGAAAAGGCATCCTCTTTCCCCAAATACTCATACCAGCTCATATCAATTGAATAAACTCCCTCCCCAAATTACCACCATCCAAAACAAAGTGCTGTCACCACTTGTTATGGAATTCCAGTTCATTGCTAATCAGGCCATAATCCTTTTCACAATTTCTGTAACATGATATTTTCTCTTTCATATAAAAGTTCCCTTTCTCCTAAGTATCATCAGGAAGACAAAACTGGAGTCCCTGCATAGATTGCATCCTCCTTTGTAAACTTTAGTGTGCCCCAACAAAACTCCATATATCTCCAAATCCCTTTTTTTCTGATCTCAACAATCGTACAGCCCAGTATTCTGAATGTAACCTAACAAAGTGACATAACCACTTAGTCTTAGTATATACACACAGACAAAACTGCGACATGCATTTAGGGTTTAGAGACAGTAATCTCATGCACATGCCAAAATGTAATAACAGGGGGCACATAAATTATTAAAACAGATGCTATAACAGTTATCGAAAGCAAACACAATAGAATCATTTACATATGAAAATGCAAAAGGCAAGTAAATTTAAATGTGGGTACTCCTAAAAACAATACCTGTAAGTAATACATTGCCTAAGTAAATAAAGAAATTATATGTATCCATTTGTTCCCAATTATTGAGTGTAAACTACAAAAACAGGAAAATGTAATACAAAAATATAATTGACCAGAAATCAAGTCTTTTTTCACAGCATAAGGAAAATTTCACTTTTACTACAATAAAACACTATCTTTAAATGTTGACCAAAAAGATAACCTGGTATTGAAAGCTAACAAAATTACATTAAATGTGCATTGACTTATGTGATGTCCCTACACTGGCCCAGTAATCAAGGAACCTCAATCCTCACCACTAGCACCAGTGAAGGACATGCACATTGGGAGCATGACAAGAACACATAGTAAAGTACAATTTCCCTTATGAGCACACAGAGATCACAGTCAGTCTGTGGGTTGGGTTCGCCATCTTTCTCCAGATCCCCAATAGGACTCCCCACTGGCACAGCTATAGGGTTAAGATCTCAGCCAAGTGGTTAAGCCAAAATCTCCAGCACCCTCTCTGTCCAACCAGTGCTTCATGTCCCTGCCCAAGCAGCTTACACACACACACACACACACACACACACACACACACACACACGCACACGCACACTTTGAGATTTTATTTATATACAAACATACAGGCACTCTTGGGGAAATCTGGCACAGGTTTACTAGCTATGCCCCCTTCTGCCCAGACTAAAATGTAGTTTTACACAAGAAAAAATCTTAACCTGGATACTGCAGTCAATGATGTAAGATTGTAAATATCCAGAGAAAAACATTGGTGGCACACAGCAGTTACGTTAGCAAAAGTATATTTAATATAATAGAACACAGAGAAAGTAAGCGCTTTCATGAACAACTCCCGCTTCATCAGACTGACATTAAACAGGTTTAACAAAACATTTTAAATAGACGCATAGATCACATAGCAACCAATATCAGTCTATTTAAAATATTTTGTTAAACAACTCTCAAAATATGTAGCAGTAACATCTGCATCTTGGACACTTTGTATGTAAGATACAGCTCATGTATATAATGATCTAGCAAAATCCAATCGCACAATATAAGGACATCGGGTAGTGTAATAATACATGTAAGGGACATATAACTGCAGTTAATAGGAATGTAGTGAAAATTTGAAGGATATATATGTTGTTAATTGAGCTATCTTTTTCCACCCTACTGTATGTGCATAAAAATGCAATTCCACACCTCAATCAGTCTGTCTAATCTCAAAACATTTGTTGGGACATATGTCCTATTGGTTTATAAATATTTGCATTTATTTCTATGCATGTGCCCTGGTAAAATACCACAATATTGGTGGCCTGTTGCCATCAATTCAACCTGCATGCTATTGCAATGTCCACTATTGTTCTTTATGCTTGCTTTTCAACTGTTGAAAATCTGGTGTGTTGGGTTAATGAGAATACTTCTGCATGCTGTTATAACTAATTGGGAATGCTGTTGACTGTTACTAACCCATATCTTTAGTAAACTCTCCAAAACATAGTTCATATGGGAAGGCCGGTCCCAGCGGACCCACATGTCCCACCTCAGCTGGCCATGGCACCTAGCACCAGCAGGTCCGGTGCCCAGCCTGGGGCCTCCTCCTCCTCCATTGGCCCTGTGCCACCTTTGGGTAGAAGCACTGCAGGGGATGGGACTCGCCCCTCCCCATGCAAGTGTGGGCGGAAGAAGGCCACCTATCACCCTTCGAACAGTCCAGGCTGTGGTGCATAGAGAGGTTGAACGTTCTGTTGCAGAAACTCTATGCCAGCTTGAGGCACGAGTGGTGCAACTCTCAGGTCAGCCTGCCCCTCCTACACAGCCCCCAGCACAGCCACCCTCTGGGCTGTGAAGGTGCAGTGGTTACTGCCCATGGGTGGGGACCTCAGTCCCACTGTTTCCATCTGTGGGTTCATGGGCTTGTGATTTCCAAACATCCCTCCCCGTCAAAGGTGTTCACCCACATGTGTCATATACTGCCCCTGTATGGATCTTGTTTGTCTTGTCTGTTTACCTCCCCAACCTACCTCCCCAAATATACCTACTTCCCCTACCCCACATTCCACTCTTACCTGAAAAGAAAAGGACAATCTGCTCCCAAAAAAAAAATACGCCCCATACAGAGCTGCCCATTTTGCACACATGTCCACTGGACACACAAAATGTAATTTAATTGGCATTACAACATACTTTGTTGTCCTCACCTCTCTCTCAGGGGTTGAAGGTTTCATATCTACCTCCAAATTTATTCCATATGCACAGCTGTTGCTGTTAAAGAAATGGACAGCAATGGACTTTCCCTACACCTGTCCTGCACATCACAAGCTATTTTACATACTGTCTTTCCCTCTTTGTGCCCCTTTTTCACCACTTTCCTATCTCCCCATTTTTCTTTTCTTTCAAAGAAATGAGCGTGGGGGTTAGCGGGAGTAAGCACTATTAAGCAGTAGTTAGCGGGTTTGCATGAGTGTGTGCTTGTTTGTGCTTAGCTAAGCATTGCTAAGCATTGCACAAACCCATGCAAACCCACTTACAAATGCTTAAAAATGCCTTAGTCACTCTATATGTGAGGGCCCCTGTTCTGCTCAGGAGCAAAATAAAACATCTCTGTCAGTCTCGAACCCTGCACCTTGTACACACTCCACAACATGAAGTACCACTAAGCCACTGAAGATATACAACAAGTTGGCGCTGAAATAAATATATCATGCATCAGAATGAGTGAATGTAAAGGAAAAATAGGAATGCCATACCACACAACTTGTTCTGTGGATCTTTACCAACAGTTGTTGTGGGATTACATTACATGACTGTGATAAGAGAAGCAGCCATTCTAGCAGGAAATAATATTACACCATCACTTTACAACCCCACACAGTATCACAGCAGGACAAACACTGGCATATCTGTTTAGGGCAAAGGCCATACCTCCCATCTGTCCCTAATTTTCAGTGATGTCCCTGATTTTGACACAAATTTTAGATCTGTCCCTCTGAATCCCTCCTAAAGCTACTGACTTTGGGCAGAAAGGTGGTGAATTACACTTAATTAATAATGACAATAATTAAGAGTTAGACACTTATTTTACTTCAGAAAAGGTGTATTAATTCATATGCTCTGATTCTCTCAATGTTTCAACTTAATGGCACTAATATTTTAAAGGTGTCCCTGACTTTTTCTTTACTTTTCCCTGAGTCTGTTCAAATATGTACCTGAGTATTTGAGAGTTCCGGCAGAGGCAGAAACACAGAGGTATATCAGACTTTCTGCTGTTACACACTGTCCAAATAGCTTTGGAAGGAGTTTCGGAAGCATACCCTTATGTAGGAATACAACACTGAAATACAAATGGATGTAGCCATGTACTGGTAGCAACCAACTGTAACAATGTCATTGCTCTATTGCTGAAAAGACCTGTGTGGTGCACAGATAAAAAATAACAGGCTATTTTCTGGCTACCATGTGGATTGGTCCACAATTGGGAGTTACACAGACAGACTACTTGCCTTGATAAACTAACATATACACAGCAAACCTGTAAGTCCAGCAAGATAAAATACACACAATAATACTTACGCTCTCTGTACTTCTGCACCCCTACCCAAATGTAGAATATACCTGTGTGTGCAGGGTCTACCAAGGATGTAGGTAAGCATACTCACAGTACTGACATGTGTCCAGTTTTTCTGAGCAGCTTGTGCTAATGTCAACATTAAAAAGCACAAACTGTTTAGAACTGAGTAAATGAATATTCACAGTACAGTAGTTCACAAACAATTCTTGTGCCAAAGGAATACATCTCAATAACTAGCTTTGTATGGCAGTTAATTGTAAAAGTTGTAAAGAAAGTACATCTTTCCATGTATCTTGGGGTAGCATTTTGAGGGGTGAGTACATTTCTACACTGATAAGTGGGTACTGGGAGCAGCAACATTAGGTCTGAGTACAAAATGTAAATCTCTGGCTATACCTCTGGCTTCTGATATAAGAACTATACCAATCTTCTGTCTTAAACAATGAAGTCGACAGCAAACAAGGATGATCTCCATCTTGGAAAGCTGAAAGGGCCATGCCTACCTGAGTTGGCAATTTATAGTACTGGGTTGCTATGGCAGTGATTACTGCAATTACTACATGTCAGCCTGCATGCAATTAAATGGTGGCCACTAATTGGTGCAGAGGCCATCACATGCTCATGTGCAAATACCTACAAAAGCAGGCTGCAATCTCTGCCAACAAACTCTATCACTCTATTGCACAGACTGACACAGAGAGAGACAGAGAGAGAGAGAGAGAAAAGGAAAAAGAAAAAGAAATATTACCAAATTATGCAAAGGAAAGGTATGTGACACATATGTATTTACTGTCATGTAGTAGATGTTATTGAAAAATAGTTTACATAATGTGAACCATCCATATGTGGCAGCAGTACTTATTTATGCATAGATGTTCTTCTTAACTACTGCTATGGACAATACAGTGTGTACCTGTGGGAAGTTGGACATACCTGTGAAATGTGTAGCTCAGCATTAAATGTCAAAGATCTGATCCATGTTATCTGTGTTCTGTACAGTAGTGTGGCCAATGGCTGTTGGGGGATTAACGCTGACATTATCTAAACATGGGTGTGACAGAACCACACATGCATGATAGTCATATTAAAGTGTAGCTTAGCATTGGCAACTTCTGTAGCAGTCTAGTATGAATATTTAGCATTTGTAGCCATATATACCCCCCTAATGTTAGTGTGTGTTCATATGTGACACCTGTTTGTGTTGCAGCAAGGCCCAACAGTTCATCTGTGAGGTCCAGGGACTTTCAACAGTGTGGACCTTGTGTGTGTCATATATATTCACATCTGTATATGTGCATAGAGCAGGGGAATATTGCAACTGTTTGTGAAGGGTGGAGATATATGTGTTGGTGAAGGTTAGTATGCGCATATTTGTATGTAGGTTTTAGTGTGTGACAAACAAGACAGCATACAGTGCTGGTATATGACATGTGGTGGTTAAACATTGTGGGTGGTTTGTTCAGTTTTGCAATGTTGAAGCCAGTGATGCCTGCTAAAGCTACCTGGGCTGTGAACACCTTCAATGCATTTATCCCAAGATTATGCGATTTTATTATATTACTGTACACCTCACATCCTTTGTATCATACACACCTACATCTACTTGTTGCAATAGATTCTCTGTACTGTTGACTGACTGTGATAGTCAATGTGTTTGTGACTACATCAAAGATATGTATCTGTGGGATAGCATAGTGGGAAACTGTTTATGTCATGGTATTATGGGTCCTTGCTTTGATCCTAACAAAAGCTGTGTATTCTGTTGCTAGGCAGAAAAAGTGCTATTGCATACAGTGTGATTAAGGCCCTTGGTTTTAACTAGGGTGTGTCATTGGAGGCTAAAGCACTACATCTATGATTATTGATTGGTACTGATGTTGAATCCAACTCCTGTGTGTACTGTAGTACTACTAGAAGCTCTGGGCCTGTACAGCAATGTATGGTGTATGTCCACATTGCTTGCATCCACTGTTTTGTGTGGTCCCTGTATTCATCACAGATTACATTTCTCAAGATTAAGGTTGTGTAAGTACTGACACACAGTACTGTATAGTACACACTGAAAGCTTATCTGGGTTGTCATACCTTTGTGTCCTGTAATTATGTCTGATGTGTGTGGGTATGTCTGTAACATGTCCTTTGACATATGTGTGGTAAAACATATAACTGCGTATCTAGCAACATTCATAGTGTACTACAGCAGTATGTGACCTATATTCCCAATTGTGCACATATTTTGGCCATGGGTTTGCCATTAACAAGTTGTGTGGTATAATAGTAATACATTTGCTGGACCTTACACTCATTGTGATGGATGATATATTTCTTTACACATCAGCTTGATGTATATCTGCTGTGGCTAGGTGGTGCATCATGTTGCATACAATGTGCCAGGTACTCTTGTATAGTTAATATAGTTATTTTATTTTGTTGCTGTGCAGAATATGGTTCATTAGATAGAGAGTGAGCCAGGCACTTTTAAGCAGTTGTGGGGTGAGCAGTGATAAGTGGCAGTTAAAGTGTTTCACTCTCGGTTAGGTTATAGGTTGCTATATATGGCAGTTCAGTGATATCTGTACTGTATAATGTTAAATGTACCATATGACTTGCTCACACATATTTTTGTATTTATGTCTTCCAGGTATCATGGCGCATCGCAGGAACCCCAGTTACAGTAGTACTGAAGATGATATAATTACTAGCAGTATGATTCAGCACTGCAGTCTCATGTTCTCATGAACCAGCCAGGACCAGCAGGAGCGTACTGCAATGTGGCAAGATGTTATCCACAGGGTAAATGAGGTAGGCCTGCATAACCGGACATATGAGCAGGCACACCACCACTGCAGTGATCTTCTCAGACATGTCTGTCAACATGCTGCTGATGTGCGGAGACAACAGCTTGCAACAGGAGGTGGTGTTAATATCCATCCTCCCCTCCCCAGAGTGGAGGAGCTGCTCCTGAGCCTGGTGATACCTGCCCAACAACAACAGCAGCAGACATACACCATGATGGAGGTTGGAGCCACCTAGCAAGCACACATGGAGCATGCAGGTAACATGGCATATCTGTAGACTACTGTTATCTGTATTGGTAGATCATGCATATGTGAGATGTGGAGTGTGTCGTTAAAAGATGTGGAGCCTGTTGTTGTGCAATACTGATCATTTGGAACATAATCTGTAGCCCTGTCAATGTAAACTGTTGTTGTACTGTAAGATTTCAAACACACAGTAGCAATGCCACAGTTGTGGCCACTGACAAACTGTCTCATCTCTATGTAGGTCCCGCTGGGGTGACATCAAGGCAGCGGACATATTGTAAATAAAAAGTGCATATCATAGTTAAGGTGTAGGCCATGTACACATGTAACACACCTACCCATAATGCATGCTGTGCATGTTTGGTGTAAGACCATGCACATCTCACTAATGTGATTAGCTGCTTCAAACACATGCAATACCCAGACAATCTCAAACAATTGTGGCTTGACTGTAGTGACCATTGGATTGGCACAGTTGATACTCAACATGCACATAACATACACATCTATGTCATACACAGAGCATTTTAACATGCTACACATAAAGGATTCCCAAACCCTCTGTAAAGATACACTCCAGTATCCAAAATCTCATCCACACATTACACATAATATACTTGAGGGATAGAGGCCTATCATGGGGCATTTAAACACTCTGCAACACACTAAACATTCATGTCAGGGAATGCTCCTTATTGGCCTCCTTACAAACTCATGTAACAACTGGTTGTGAAATGGTGAATGCAGCCAAGGTAGTACAGTTCTGGTATAGCATGATTAGTGCTGGTTTGGGAAACATTTGTAGCCTTGAGTGACCACATGATGCTTCATGATGATGGCCTATGGTACTATACCCCATCCAGTTATTGTAACCACAGTACTACACATAGCTTTCATTGCTATACACCTTAATGTTGCGTGTGCACACATATGCACCTCTAAACAATATGCATACCAATCACCATTTGCACAACTGACACATATATGTCCTGTGATGCTATTTAGTGGCTAGGTCATATGACACACATTGGGTATATGTAGTGTTTAAATATGCAGTTGTGTTTTAGCATGCCATGTCATGCATGACACTGGCATGTCCACAATATGATCTACACTCACCATAAGTACCGTACATTGGGTATGTAGCCGAATGGTATTCCATCAATTATCCATGCACCACTGATGATGTTGTGTGAATACTCATCATGCATGTGCTAAAAATGTGTCTACAATTATTTGCTAAAGACACAGATGCTGTAATCAGCATTGGATACCTATCTGACACACAGATACACATCTAGCCATGGTATGTACACCTGTGAGTTATGGTGCACAGTACATTACAGAGTTTTGAATACCTGCACAGCAATGTTGTGTCCATGTATGCATTGTGTTCCAGGGGGAGGCCCATCACCTAATAACAAAACATATGCATCAAAGCCATGTATACTGTTAGTAACAAGGACTGTCTACACTTGCACTGCATGCTGTTGAGCAACACATGTCCTGCATGCTAATATGTGTGATATGACTGTTTTGCTTGTGATACTGTACCCCACCATCACCTGCTATTGTGTATGTTCTGAGATTGCTGGTGTTGTGAGTGTCTGCTTTAGGGAGGAGTGTATTTTTGTGTGTGTGCATGTGTGCATGTGTGCATGTGTGCATGTGCGCATGTGTACATGTGTGCATGCGTACATGTGTGCATGTGCACATGTGTGCATGTGTGCATGTGCGTATGTGTTCATGTGAGCATTTGGTCTGACATCATGTTCAGGTCTTAAAGTGTGTTTCCTGTTTTGCTCTCACAGATGCCGACGTGGGGCTGGCTCAGTACAGCAGGGAACCTGATGTCACTGAGACAGACAGTAATCATGAGGATAGGTATGTTGAGGCACAGGCAGGTTTGTCAGGGTCTGTTGTTGGGCCACCAATTGACAGTACACAAGTCTCCACCCCATCCATGCACACAGTCATGCTGCCTGTACATCCATCATCACCATTGCCCTTAGCTGAGGGACAGTGTACAGTTGGCACTGGCCAGAACAGTGTGGTATCTATGGCACATGTATCAGGACACAGCAGCCATAGCCAGATGTCTGAAATGGTACGACATAGGCAGATGCCCAGGGGTTCTCATCAGAGCACTACTGGTCATCATGACCCTGGCAGACATACCACACCTCTTTCTACCACATGCATGTTCCGGGCTGTCATGAAGGCACAGACATGAATGGAGCGGTACACCAAACAGGGACTAAGGGCACAGAGGGCTCATAACACCTCTGTAAATGACAGTATCTGTAACCTAGCAGCTGCCATATGTAATTACACTGAGGTCTTTGATAGACGTTGGGGTGAGACATTGGATGTCCTCCACAATGTCATGTCCATGTGTCAGGACAGTGTGGGACGGTTGAGACATCAACATGGACGTATGCCAGCAATATCAGCAGCTGGAGGTCTCTGTGGACGTCCAGCAAGTCACAGCCGCTCCTGTAGTGCCAGTACCAGCCCCAGCAATGTGGGGGGGGGCTGTCCATAGACCATCCTAGAAGACCAGGTGCACGTGGCTCTGGCCAGTCCCAGTAGGTACTTGGATCCAGTGGACATATGTCAACCTCTTCGGATAGTACCCAGTCTGGATTAGTACCTGATACTGTCTGTAGCACCACTGCCAGGCACAGGTTCCGTATCCATGGCCAGAGACGGTGATCTGTAAAGCCAGCCAGGTGCAGTCTGTAGCTGTCTCACAAATCCCCGTATATGGTAGCCACATGGTGGAATTGTGTGCATGCAGACACACACACATAAACCAGAAACCTAGGGCAAACATATACCCGCACACATTACATCAGCATTGGCCCATAACAGTACTCATGGCCCTCACACACACACTCACACACACATGTCAATTGCATGGCTCAGTGTAGGCTTCTGGCAAACCACCAACATACCCGGTGCATATGATGAAACCTGTGCCACCTCCTGTCATCTGTAACATTGATGCAGGAACAGGCTAACATGGTGCTGATGCACAGGGTGACTTTAATAAAGTATAGCAATGGTTGAATGTGTAGCATGCTGTCAGCAGTAAAGTGTAATGATATACTTGAAGGTGTAGCTGAGCAGGCATGATCAATTAAAGATGTAATTATCAATGTTGTATTGTTTCCACCAGTGTTTATTCCAATTGTGTTTTGTTTGCCCATGTGCCACTTGGCTGATGTGTGTAGTTGTGTCAGCATGTGTTATACAGTGGACAGTAAGTGTGGAGTGTGTGCAGCACAGGTTTGCAGGTGTACATTTGTGAACATGGTGGAGGTGCACTGTCTGCATGTAGGTGCATATTGTACACATGGGCAGGGTGACATGCCCTGTATTGGCCAGTGTTAACACTCCATAGTTTCTATTGGTGGCCAGTATGCATTGTACTACACACATTTTGGAACTTGAGTAAGCATGTGTGTGTGTATGACATGGGTTGACACTGTGCTGTTGTTGCTATCTGTCATTGGTTTGCATTACTAAGGTTAACACTGTACCAGCTGCATAATCCTTTATTAATGCACACTGTTCACCTACAGGGTTGCATGGACCGTACTATCACAAACACAAGAAATTCTCACTTATACAGTAAAAGTGCATTAGTCTCATGGACCCCTGCCATAAACTAAATATATAATAGAATTTGTGACATTGTACCAAAAAAGAGTTACATACCAAGAAGGGATAACCTCTCTAGTCAGTATCATTGGGAAAATACAATCCCTCAATAAACATACAAGGCAAGCTTCAAAATACAAAATGGCAAGGATTCCAAAGACAACACTAAAGCTTTCTTTAGTGTTGTTCATAATCTACAGGGGAAATCTCAGATTGGGTCACAGTTAATGTAAATGGTCACAAAGTACACTTATCTGACTGACATTACCAATTCCTTGTCAGACAGTTTGAATGTGGATTTCACCACCCTGTCATTACACAAGGGCCACATTTCCAGACCTGAAGAATGTAAAACCTAATGATTCACAGACACTCTAGTTAAAACATCTCTTTAACAAAGTCCAAACCACAGTGGCAATGGTACTGGACAGTGTCCCTGGCTGTGTCATACACAAGCTGACATATGAAGTCACCACTCACCTAAACGCTCTGTCCAGACGCAGCCTCTATACAGGTTACATACTTGTAGAATGACACACGGTAATGGTGTTCACAGTCCACAAGGGTTGAGCTATAACGTCTTCTTCTTCTTCTTCTTCTCCTTTTGGATGCTCCCATTAGGGGTTGCCACAGTACATCATCTGTTTCCATTTCTTCCTGCCCTCTGCATCTTGTGCTGTCACACCATCCACCTGCATGTCCTCTCTCACCACAGCCATAAACCTCATCTTAGGCATTTCTCTATTCCTGTTACCTGGCGGTTTCATCCTTAGCATCTATTTCACAATATACTCTGCATCCCTCCTCAGCACATGTACAAACCAACTTAATCCTGCCTATCTGGCTTGGTCTACTAACCTTCAAACCTGGCCTGACCCTCTAATATACTTATTCTTAAACCTGTCCACCCTTGTCACACCCAGTGCAAATGTTAACATAAATTGATTAAGGGTAGAACTACAACAGGTCCTGGAAACTCTCACCCTATAAGCCAGACAAATGTTATCTGGAAGGTTATGGAGCACAGTATGGTTGGGAGGATGGCCTAATGGTTAAGGTGTTTGCCTTACAAACACAAGGTGCAAGGTTTGATTCTCACAAGGGATAATTGGCTAGGCTTAAAATGGCTTGCAAGGGCAGTTAGCTTAGTACTAATCTATGAACCTATGAACCTAAGCATTATGGAGCTCATTAACAGAGACATTATGAACCTGCAAACACTGCACCATACCCACTTAGGTTCTCTAAAGGCAAGATAATGGCTCCTGCACCTAGTAGACTTCAAGCCAATCAACAAGGCTATAGGTGAGGGAGGGGAGGTCAACACAGCCAGGCTGTAGCTCACCAGCAATTCTTACCCATCCCACATACTGGTATTATGCATAACCTCAACAGACTGACCATAAATGATTGTTAGATGATGGCTTGACAACTGATGCACATATATAGGGCACACAGTAAGATTTGCAGCCTCCATGTACTATTCTATGCCAGTAACAAGTGATATTCACCTGCACTCAGTCCTGGGACCACTCCTGTTTGGCATACAGCTTTCTTAGGTGCAAGCAAACACAATAGGGATATGTCTGCCCATGTTTAATGACAATGCGTACTGTGGGCTATACTTTATACTCCAGATGACACACACATCCTCTAAAAGGGTATCATACAGACAGATACCAGGTGTCAAACTCATGCTGTAAAGCTATAAGCCAAAGAAAGCATAGTTATCCACTTTTAGAAAACAAAGTATTCCCAGAGTACCACATAAGTAGTAGCCCCCAAAACGTGGAACAGGTACTAATATATACATAGAGCCATGTGTTGTCATCTCTTCTTTGATAATCACATTACTAAAGGGTTTTGGAAATCCCTCTGTGGAGCACATAAGCAATAAAGGGTTTGCATGCAGATCCACAGAGGTTGTTACACACCTATAATGATTAGTCATCTTTGCCAGACTTTGCTTGCTTTGGAACAGGTTTCAAATATACCTCAAGCATAAACCCTCACTCACACTCTTCAATAGAAACCATGATGAGTGGATGTTCATAGGTTCATAGGCTGGTACTAGGCTATCGGCTCTAAGGCCTATGCAAGCCTAGCCATAACAATTCCCTGGATATTTCTTCCCACAATATTTACTTCTCTGGGCCCCTGTTTAGCAGGACAATTGACATGATCCCGGGGTGAATTTCCTATCTCCCATCCAATCATCAAGGTTCCTTTTAAAGAGGTCCAATGAGGCGCTCTGCTTGACATGTATGGGCAATCTATTCCAGAGTATGGGGAGTCTCTTGATCAGGAACCTATCCCTCCAGCATATTTTGTTCATTATGATGATAAGGTTTAGATCCCTGGAGCGTGTGGCTCTGAGGGATTGGGAATTCTTTCAGTGGAGCATGTCCAACAGCTCAGGGTTTGACATGACCTTGTATGTTAAGCAGAGATCGCCTCTGAGTAGACAATATGCCACAGAGTATAGCTGGAGTTTTTTAGACGGTCAGCATATGGCATCTGCTTTAGGCCTGTGATTCTTTTAGTGAGGTATTTCTGTGGCCTTTAAAGCTGTTGCAGATGTCTTGTGAGGTACATACCAAATGGGGCATTATACTCTATAATGGGTCTAATGATAGATGAGTACAATGGGACAATGACTTCCTTTTTTCTGGATGAAAAGCCCTTAGTGATGAGGTGTGCCACATAGAAGGATTTCCTGACTGTTGTGGTGATGTGGTTATCGAAACTGAGACCACTGTCCACCAGTGTCCCTAAGTGTCTCATCACACTTTCGATGTTTGGTGCCCTACCACCTATGTGGTAATTCATGGGTAAATGTTTTTTTTCCAAAGGGGATAACTATACATTTCTTGGCATTAAGCTTGAGCCCATGGCTCTGGCACCAGGCATCTGTTTCTGTAAGGCCCTTTTGTAGAATATCCACATACTTTGGGGATTCAATAATGGCTCCCAGTTTGCAGTCATCTGCAAACATTGTTAGCTGGAGTCCCTTAGAGTTGGCCTGTACTTCAGAGAAGTAGATGCTAAACAAGAGTGGTCCCAGGACTGAACCCTGAGGTACTCCACTTGTCACTTGTCTGGAGCTGAATTTGGAGTCGGCTACTTTTACAGTCTGGGTTCTGTCAGTAAGCCAGTTGGCAACCCATCAAGTGACGTAGGGATCTATACCCAGCTTAGTAAGTTTATCTATGATTCCAGAGTGGGGGATGGTGTTGAAGGCCTTGGCGAGGTCCAGGTAGGCTGTGTGGACCACCTTACCCTCGTCCACAGCTCTAGAGACTGATTCAAAGAAGTCAATCAGATTCAGGAGACAAGATCGGCCCTTCACAAACCTAAACTGGGTGGGGTCCAGTGTTTGAAGGTTGCCAATGTCTTTGTTTATAAGTTCCATGATAATGCGTTCCATGCCCTTGCAGATCAGGCTTGTCAGACTGATGGGATGGTAGTTCCTGGGATCCAAGGCAGATCCTCCCTTGTGGAGTGGGATAACTGTAGCTGTGTGCCACTCAGTGGGCACAAAGCCTGAGGTGAGGCTATGATTAAACATGACACTTAGGTGAGGTGCCACTTCATTTTGTAGTTCATGTAGTACACAGCCTGGGATGTCATCTGGTCCCATGGATGCTGTATTCTTAGCTTTGGAGAGTGCGGTTTCTACCTTTGTGGCCATGATTATTGGAATTTGGCAATTTTTTGGTTTTGAGATGGGCCCTTTAGGGGGTGAGAGGGGGTGAAGTTGGTACTAAATCGATCTGCCAGGATATTGGCAATATCCTTGGGATCAGTATATTTAATGCCATTCTGTTGTAGCTCAGAACAAATCTAAGCATTGACATTTAGATTCTTGACATAACTATAGAATGCCTTGTGGTTGTCTTTGGAATCTTTGGCAATTTTATTTTGGTAACTAGCTTTTGAGGATTTTATGAGGGATCTCAGCTTCTTACTGAGGCTGGTGAGGGAGTTTTTTGCATCCTGGGATCTTCCTCTTTTCTGCAACAGTTTCTTCCTTCTGTTGTATAGTTTGTTTATAGCAGGGGACCACCAGATTGGCTTCCTTTTTTTGGAGAAAAGCATCTTGGTTCTATTTGGGATGGCACGATTCATGCACAAGTGATGTGCTTTGTATAGTGTCTTAGTGTAGGATTCTGCAGTCGAACTTCCAGATCCCGTCTGCTTGGGTGTTGTGAAGTTTGTCACGTCTGACTTCAATAGCATGAAGTTGGCTTTGGAGAAGTTTTTTAAGGAGGTTTCCTTACTGGGGGGTGGGGTGGGATATGGATGTCAAGGGTGATTTGCTTATGGTCACACCTGACCAATGAGGGAGTGACCACAGGTGTGGAGCATCTTTCTCCCATGTTGGTAATGACCAGGTCTAGGATATTGGAGCCCCTGGTGGGACAATGGATTAGTTGATCCAAGGCATTGGAATTTATGAATTCCAAGAACCATTGGGAAAAGGAGTTGGTACCCGAGTAGTTTTCCCAATTAATGGCAGGATAGTTGAAATCACCCAGTATTAGGGTGTTTGGTTGTATCTTAATATTTTCCAGTATGTTTAGAAAGGTGTAGTGAGAATCTTGGGGCATGGTGGGGGATCTGTAGCAAGTTACAGTTTGGATTGCAGTCTTACCTAGTGTTAGTTGCACCTGGAGAATTTCAGATGCATTGTGTTGGGCAACTAGCCTGGAGGTGTGAATATCCTTGGTGAATATGGACACTCCTCCACCTTTAATGTCTCGGTCTTGGTTTTGTGGCCGAAATGTGTGGTAAGAATTGTAGCCTGGTATTGCAGGGGTGCTCTCTGGAGCCTTGAACCAGGTCTCAGTTACTGCACAGATATCGATGTTCTCCATATTTAGGAGTGCCTCGAGAGAGTGCATTTTGAGGTTTAGACATCTAGCATTGAGTAGCATTACCTTCAGATTTTGCATGCTTGTATCTGTTACAGTGGTGGTTTTATCCTTTGAACCTTGCCTAAAAAAGGCACTATAGGGGTGGCAAGAGCTTTAGCCAGTGACCTGAATTCCAGGGGTGACAGGTGCAGACCATCTCTGGCAAAGCATCGTGGTTTGTTGATCATGTCTTCCCAGGCAGACAAATGATCCCCTTTGAATGACACCAGAAGCTTAGCCAATTGTTGAAGTCAATCATTTTGTCCTTATACTGTGGTATCATTCTGGGCAAAGGCAGGATGCTACTCAGGGCTAGGGTCATACCTGCCTGATGATCTAAGAGCTCTTCCATGTCTCTTTTCATGTAGTCCAGGGAGGTACATCTCAAGTCATTCACTCCAGCATGGACAATGACAGAGTCATATTTGTACTTGTTGTGGAGTGACTTGAGTGCATGCGTTATGTGGTGGATCCTGGCACCCGACAGGCAGCTGACTGTAATTTTCTCCTTGTTCAGCCTGGTGAGTGGGACATCAGTGTGCCTGACTATAGAGTCACCTATGACTAAAGTGTTGGGTACATTGTCTTGCCTTAGGGGCTGTTGTTGGGTGGCACACTGGTGTTGTGAGCTATGTGTCACTTTGTGACTGGTGTTTGTTTGTGTTTCAGCTTCGTAAGTCCTTGTTGCTTGGGCAGGTTAATGTTAAGCGCTTCTGCATATGTGGGTTTAGTGTTGCTATGTGTGGGTGTTGGTGTGGATTTTGAAGGACTATGAGTTGCTTGAGGTGTAATGCAGGTGTTAACCTTCTCCTCTTGACTGTCTAGCACAATCTTGGCCGGAGAGAGCTTTGCTTCCAGTTTGGCTATGTAAGTGCATCTCTCGCAGGTTGTAGTGTTGGGGTAGGAGGAGACGATTGTCTGTGTACATGAGGCAGTTGCCGTGATTGCCCCAGTATGCCCAGATTCACCAGGTGGACAGGAGAAATCACCGGAAGCTGACCCTTGGACACACCTGTTTAGATGCTTTTTTGTAAAGTTTAAGAGCTGTTTTCCCTTACCTTTGCAAGGTACTTTGCAATTATAGGCTGTTTAGTGCCTATGATTAATTTCTCCTTATTGACAAGAAGAGCTGAGTGCTTGTATCAGTTTCAGGCTTCCTAGTGCTTTCCAGCAGGTTCTAGAGCAAGTGCTAGTCACAGGGGTTCAGATTTTAGTGTTACTACTGAGAAACCAGCTAGTTTTAAGGGAAAATTTGAAGAGCAAACTTTTTGGCACCTGGAATAGTTTAATTGTAGCCTTGCAGTGCTGCAAGATGTGAAAAATGTGCAAACACACATGTTTTTAAGCCAGAAAGTTGAAAGGGATAGAAATCAGCCCAAAAAGGCTAATAAAATTACAATTTCAGAGCTAGAAACCACTCCTCTAGCATTAGATAGGCAGTACAATGCTCACCAGTCCCACTAGTAGGCAGTAGAACTTCCTTCTACCAAAGCAAGGTCTGGATAGCTCTGAGCACAGAAAATAAAGTCCTGAGACAAGCAAAGCTAAGTATGTAGTCTGAAACAGTAAATGCAATTAAAATTCTACTAAATTAGCAATTTAAAACTTTTTAAATAAAGCAAGGCAAGTGCACAACTGAAAAATGATTCTGTGAAACAGAAGACGTAGCCCAGGGATCACTGCAGTGGCTACGCTTGTCACAAGCATACAGAAGTGACATAAGGTCTGGAAAGCACCAGCATGCTCTGGCAAAGATAACATATGCGTTCATGGAGAAAGCAGAGTACCCACCTATGAAATACTTGAGGTCACATGTATGTATATGGATTTGCCCCACAGCTACCTCACATGTGTAATGCACATACAGTTGTCATTGTGATATGTCATAGACTAGAAAAATCAAAACCCACTCCACATTGGCCAACGGTGTCACACACACATACACAGACAGCAAGTGCAAGATTCAAACTCTTTCCTAACTAACCAAAAAACGGAGGATGCAGAACAAACCAGTAAGAACAGCATTTCGAACTGATCAGTAAAGAGCCGAACAAACTGATTCAACATAACGTTCAGCCCGTTAACTCATCAGATACCATCCGCCCATATCATTAAATTTATATCCAAAACAGCCAGTAAAACAATCATTGCATTGAGCCGAGCTTCACTGACAAGCGTCACTGTCGCCCGTTCGCAGCGATCTCATTTTGCCAGGGCAGTGAGATCACAACCAGGCCCACGCCCAAACTGAAATTAGCCATCCAGACAGCATAATTCAGCACACCTCATTGCATACCTACCTGTATTCAACAGAATCAGCTTTTAGTAACACAACAGTTACCACTGCCACAAAACACATACACCATTATTTAGTCAACTTCAAAGTTTTTTCAGCTTGCAATAACTCAACAGCCTCCTTTCAGGCACCTGGTATTGTGCATGCTCCATAATTACATCTATTTTTGTGTAACATCTTCACCACCCAACACATTGGGTAAAATTGAAGATGCTGCAACCTCAACAAGTCACAAACAAGAAAGTAGATGGGTTAAATAATGAATCTCAGATCAGGCATCATTACCACACATATGATGGACAAGCTGGTGTGATCAAAAGAATTTTTGACAAAGAGTGGATTAACTTTTTCTAAAGTTTCGACTTAAATCACATATTTTCCAGGGTGAAATAAAACATATTTATAGGAAAGGGAACACCCTGAAGGATATTTTTGAAAGAGGTAGTAAAGGGAATTCAAGGTTAGCAGGTACAAACAAAAAGCTGGTGTATTTAAATGTGGTGCTTGTAATTATTGTTCTTATTTGATTACTGGGGATACCATTACTTTACCTGCCAGAAATAACAAAATTTTAACTTTAAAAACTTTTGCTAATTGTAACACAAAAGGGATTATTTATGTTGGTTATGTAAAAAATGTAATGCTTTTTACATTGGCAAGAGGAAAGAAAAGGTTAAGCAGAGAATTTATGAACACACCTATGATATTCGTGATAAAATGTGAAACAAATTTCTGTACAAACACACAAAACTTGTCCTGAAGCTGAATTTCAGTTTTTATATTAGAGGTTGTGCCAAAGGACCCCAGGGCGGTATGTGGAGACTTTGAATATACAGGAATTATACTGGCAAGTGGTGTTGGAGGCCAGTAAATTCTGGTTTAAATGACATGATCTCACTTGCCTTGTATTAAAAATGAGATCAGCAAAATTGTGACTTTAATGTAATAATCCTCCTTGTCAGTAGAGGGCAGTAACTCAATGCATTTCTATGTACAATGATTGTTTTTACTGGCTGTTTTTTAAAATTTGGATGAGTATATAAAAGCAGTTAACTGAATGTATTAGTGTAATCTGATGAAGTTGTGGAAAACGTATGGTGATTTGATTCAGCGTTATTTTTTCGAGTGAACTGTTCGGCTTAATAAATTTGTTTGCCTACCTAGCAGTGGTTCAGGGTGCTTTGTTTCTTCTTTCCTAACTACATTATGATACTACAGCAGTATGCATTTACATGACGCGCTATACACATTACTGAGATTTCACCTTTCCACAGGTATATTTGTAGGATGGTGACATCATGAGATTTTACAAAGATGAGTATACCACTTTTAAGGGGTGTGAGTAGTCTCCAAAGGCTGCTCCTCCCAGGAGACACACACACACACACGCACACACACACACACACACACACACACACACACACACACACACACACACACACACACACACACACACACACACACACACACACTTGGCAAGTGCAGAATTCAAACCCCTACCTAACTACATTATGATACTACAGCAGTATGCATTTACATGACACACGATACACATTACTGGGATTTCACCTTTCCACAGGTATATTTGTAGGATGGTGACATCATGAGATTTCACAAAGATGAGTATACCACTTTTTAGGGGTGTGAGTAGTCTCCAAAAAGGCTGCTCCCTCCCCAGGGAGACACACACACACACACACACACACACACACACACACACACACACACACACACACACACACACACACACACACACAGTTGGCAAGTGCAGTGTTCTTAATCCTAAGTATCGCCTTACACTTCAGCAAGCAATGTGGAGTTACAGGGTGCAATACAGACATTACTTGCTGACAGTTTGCCCAAAGGTTTTTTTTCACATTTGCTAACCTCAATGCATACAGGTGTATTGTGAGTGTATTGTATGCATAGGCCATGACCTTATCATATATGGGTTGATGCACCACATGCTGGCACACACAGGGTCAAACCAGTGGCTAAGTTCTGTCAATCCAATACTGGACAATACAGTCAGGAGGAGTAGGGTCATACAACCACAACACCAACTGTCTCACAGACCTGCAATATAAGCACCAGCAAAACACACACATAAATACACATCACCACACAGAGAATACAAATATTAATCTGAAAAGAGAGAGTGTCCTCCTAAGCAGACAAGCAACATGCACCTCAAGCATGCCAGAAACCACATAATACACCAAACCAGTGTGCCTCACAACAGGCCCTAAGGCAAAACAACATACCCAACACAGTAGTAATAGGTGACTTCATAGTCAGGCACACAGATGTTCCACTCGCTTGGCTGGACAAGGGGAAAGTTACTGTTGGTTGTCTTTCAGGTGCTATGATCTTCCACATAACACAAGCACTTACATCACTCCAGAACAGGTACATATATGACGTGTTATTTGCACATGTCAGTGTGAATGATCTGAGACATACCTCCCAGGACAACATGACAAGAGATATATATTAGCTCTATGATCATGTAGCCCAGGCTGGTATGACCCTGACCTTGAGTAGCATCTTACCTTCACCTACATGATACTGCAATATAACAGAAAGACGATAAACTTCAACAATTGGCTGAACTTCTGGTGTCATTCAAAGGGGATCCGGTCTTTGTCTGCCTGTGATGACATGATAGACAAGCCTTGTTGCTTCACTACAGATGGCTTGCACCTGTCGCCCCTATGCTTCTGAATGCTGGCCAAGGCTCTTGCTGTCCCCATATTACCTTTTTTAAGCAAGGCTCAAAGGTTCATAGGTTCATAGGTAGGTACTAGGCTATCTGCCCAAGGGCATTTATAAGCTCAGCTTATAATGTGTTGGCTTTTGCCTCCCTTTTAAATTAGTTTCCTGGGCCTCTGTCTAGCAGGGCCACTGAAGTGATCCCAGGGGTAAATTTACAATTTCCCATCCACTTGTTAAGATTTCTTTTGAAGAGAGTCAGTGAGGGGCTCTGCCTAACATCAACTGGGATTCTATTCCAGAGCGAGGGAAGTCTCTGGGACAGGAACCTATCCCTCCAGTACATCCTGTTTATTGCTGTACTGAGGTTTAATTCACTGGAGCATGTGGCTCTAAGGGATTTGGTTTTCTTGAGGTGGAGCATGTCCATTAATTCCAGGTTGGACATGGCCTTATACATCAGGCATAGATCACCTCTGAGCAGGCAGTAAGCAACTGAGTAGAGCTGGAGTTTCTTTAGTCGAGCTGCATAGGGCATGTCTTTGAGGCCCATGGATCCTCTTTGTGAGGTATTTCTGATGTGCCGATTAAGGTACATACCACATGGGGCATTGTACTCTATTATGGGCCTAATGAGTGATGAGTAGAGGGGCACAATGACCTCTCTGATCTAGAGGTGAACCCTTTTTGATTAGGTGGGCTACATAGAAGGAATTTCTAAACACTTTGGCAATGTGATTATCAAAGGAGAGTCTACTGTCCACCTGTGTCCCAAGGTCTCTATCACACCTCACTGTTAAGTATACTACCTTATGTTGTAGTTCATAGGTACAGAGTTTTTACCAGCGATGACAATGCACTTTTTGGCATTGAGCTTGAGGTCATGGCTTTGACACCAGGCATCTGTCTCAGTGAGGCCCTTTTTGTAAGATGTCCACATTGTTAGTAGTTTCGATTATGGTCCTAGTTTTCAGTCATCTGGGAACTTCATTAGCCAAAGACCTTCTTTTTGTTAGCCTGTACTTCAGGGAAGTAGATAGCAACAGGACAGGACACAGGACTCAACCCTGTGGTACTCCACTTGTCACTGGTCTGAAGTCGGACTTTGAGTTCACTTTCACAGTATGGGTTCTGTCAGAGAGCCAGTTGGCAACCCATCTTGTGAGATAGTGATTTATACCTAGTTTAGTGAGTTTATCTATAATTCCAGAGTGGTGGATGGTGTCGAAAGCCTGGCAAGATCTAGATAGGCTGTGTGAACCACCTTACCCTTGCCTATGGCTTTGGTGACTGCTTCAAAGAAGTCTATCAGGTTTAGGAGACATGATCTGCCTTTTTACAAACCCAAAATGGTTGTGGTCCAGAGTTTGGAGAGTACCAATGTCTTTTTGTTTATAAGTTCCATGATGATACATTTCATGACCTTGCAGACCAGGCTCATCAGGCTAATGGAGCACTAGTTCCTGGGTCCGTGGTGGCTCCCCTTGTGTAGTGGGATAACCACTGTACACCATTCAGCAGGCACAAAGCCTGAGGTGAGGCTATGATTGAACATGGTATGTAGGTGTGGTGCCAGTTCATTCTGTAGTTCAGAATGCAGCCTTGATGTTATCTGTCCCATGGATGCTGTGTTCCTGGCTTTGGAGAGTGTTTTTTCCCTCAGCAGCCATGATGACAGCAAATTTGCATTCTTCCGCATAGAGATGGGCTCTTCATGGGTGAGAGTGGGGTAAAGTTAGCACTGATCCTATATGCCAGGATGTTGGCAATATCAGTTGGGTCTGTATATTTAGTGCCATTGTGCTGCAACACGGAGCAGATCTGAGTGTTGCTATTGAGATTCTTGACATAGCTATAGAATGCTTCGTGGTTGTCTTTAGAATCAGTGGCAATTTTGTTTTCATAACTAGCTTTGGAGTATTTTATCAGGGATCGCAGCTTCTTACTGAGGCTGACCAGGAGCACCCACTCATGGGATTTTACCCTGTTTTGCAACAGTTTCTTCCTTCTGTTGTGAAGTTTGTTTATGACAGGGGACCACCAGATTGGCTTCCTTTTCTTGGAGGATAGCGTTTTGGTTCTGTTTGTGATAGCACGATGCATGCACTCACATAAGTGCTTATAAAGTAATTGTGAAGGATTCAGTAGTTGTAACTGTATTGTCCATCTGCATGGGTGTCCTGAAGTTCACCACTTCTGTCTTAAGAAGCATGAAGTTGGCTTTGGAGAAATATTTTAACATGGTTTCCTTAATGGGGGGGGGGGGGCAGAATGTGGATATGTAGGGTAATTAGCTGAAGGTCAGATGGGACCAATGAGGTGTTAACTTGTGTGGAACACCGTCACCAGACAAACCAAACCCACAACCAACAAAGTGAGCTAAATGCTACTCATTGCCAGAAGTCTCAGCCTGCAGATGCACACACTCGAGGCACTTCTCAGTATGGAGAATGTTGACATCTGTGCAGTAACAGAAACCTAGTTCAAGGCTCCAGAGAGCACATCAGCACTACCAGGATACTACTCATTCCATACCTACCAGCAACAGAACCTGGATCATAGCACATAGGGTGGGATGTATCCATATTCATCAAGGATACCACACCCCCTCTACATCCTCTCTACAGAATATGTACCTATATAATGTTGCAGAGCAATGTTCTTCCCACCCACAAGCGGTGGGGCCATAAAAGGCTCCTTGGCATTCACGCCTATGAGCCTGAAGAGTCTGATCTGCAAGGCAATGGAGCCAATCATAATGGAAGTCAACAATAAAGACATTGAGAACCTTCATACAGTTGAGCACACCCAGTTTGGCTTCGTCAAATGCAGATCACGCCTCCTGAACTGGCTGGATTTCTTTGAGACAGTTACCCAGGCTACATATGATTGAAATGAGCTCCACACAGCCTACCTATACCTTGCTAAGGCCTTTAACACCATTTCCCAGTCAGGTATCATAGATGAACTCACCAACTTGGGCATGAATCCAGACATCACAAGATGGATTGCAACTGCTCACAGATAGATCCCACAAATTAAGAGTTGCTGGCTAAATGTCAGACTCTACACCGGTAACAACTGGTGTCCCCCAGGGTTCAGTCATGGGGTCCCTCCTGTTTGGTATAGACTTCTCAAAAGTACATGCCAACATAGGGGGGTTGTGGTTGACTAATTTTGTTGAACTGTAGTGTTTGCTATAATAGATTCCCCGGATGACACAAATATTCTCCAGAAGGGACCATGAGACAGATGTGTGGTGTCAGAATCATGGCCTCAAGCTCAATGTGAAAGAATGCATAGTAATCCCCTTTGGTGAAAACAGTACCCATTAAACTACCACATAGGTGTTACCCCTAAAAGCTGACAAGGTAATAAGGGATCTGGGGACACAAGTAGATAGTCATCTTTCTTTTGACAACCATGTTGCCAAAGTGATTAGGAACTCCTATGTGGCCCACCTACTCAACAAAGGGTTTGCATCAGGATCAGGTGTTAAAGCAGTAGTGGTGGCCCTCTACTCTAAGTCATCAGACCCATCATTGAGTATAATGCACCATTTTGGATGTACTTGACTACATATCCAGCTGTAGAGACCACAGAGGCATTCCTCACCAAGAGGATTACTGGCCTCAAACAGTTGTGTTATGCAACACAACTGGTAAACTAAATATGTTCTCCGCTGCATACCACTCCACTAGAGGCACACTCTGCCTAACATACAGAGCCATGTCCAACACATAACTGTTGAACATGCTCCATTGACGGATAACAAAATTGAGTCACACTACAAACTCCAGGGATATGAACCTCATCACAACAATAAATACAATATTCTGGTGGGATAGAGTACCATCCCAGACACTTGCCTTACTGTGGAACAGAGTCCCAATGTACATCAGGCAGAGCCCCTCGCTGACACTCTTCAATAGGAACCTTGATGAGCGGATGGGAAACAGACAATTCACGCCAAGCATCACATCAGCAGCCCCACTAGAAAGGGGCTTAGGGTACTAACTATTAGTGCTAGGGCTTAGGAGACTACCCAATGGGGTGGTGAAAGCTGCACAACTTGCCTAGGCTAATATATGCCTTCGTAAGACAGTCTACTACATACCTATGAACCCATGTGACAGGTACATGTCTACAGATAGTAGATGTGTACTTCATTGTACAGTCATGTTGTACAGTAGGCACATGGACCACATACACTGTAATGCTTACAGATACTGGTGGCTGTTATGTACAGTGGGTGAGGTGTGATGTGCACCTCATGTCTTTGTGCCATTCGGATGTGTGCTGGGTGGGACAGTCCTGTATGGCTCCCTGTCATGGTCACCCTCTTACACACATCTCTGCCCATCCATCTTTGGCTTATTATACTGTGTTCCCCCTACATATATATAGGTACATAGGTGGGTAATAGGCTATCTGCCTGAAGGCATCTATTAGTATGGCCAGAGTGTTCAGCTATCACCACACATGGGGTTAGTTTCCAAGGCCTCTATAAAGTAGAGCTCATGAAGTGATCCATGGTGTGACAGTTCAGTTCCACATACACTCATCAAGGCTCCTCTGGAAAAGTGTCAGTGAGGGATTCAGCTTAATGGTGCTGGGAGCCTGTTCCAAAGCAAGGGAAGTCTGTGAGTTAGTAATGTATCCCTCAAACATGTTCTATTTATTGTTGTGATGATAATATCCCTAGATCATGTGACACAGTGAGCTTGGGTTTACTTCAGATAGAGCATGTACATCAGTTCTGCATTGGACGTGGACCTGTCTGTTGGGCAGAGATCGCCTGAGTAGACAGTATGCAACAGAGTATATATCGAGTTAACTTCAGTCTTGTTGCATGGGGCAACTGTTTGAGGCCAGTAATCCTCTTGTTGAGGTACTTCAGTGGTCTTTCCAGCTGCTGAAGGTGCTTAGTCAGATTCATCACAAGTGTGCTGTGATACTTGATGGGTCTGATGACTGATGAATAGAGGGAACCTCCTTTGACCTACATACAAAGACCTTGGCAATTTGTGGGAACACATAGCACGATTTTCTGATGTAGTGTTTGATTTTCTAGATGTGTGTGTTTATAAGTTCCATGATGATACATTAAGGCTCATGTGAATGTGTTTTTGAAGTAGAGATGACTATCCACATGTGTCCATAGATCCCTTTATTTTTACCTCCATGTTTAGGTGTTGGCACCTATGTGGTATTTGTATGACTGTAGCTCGAGGCCATAATTTTGACACCACATCTGTCTGACTGAGACCCTTTTAAGGATGTCTCTGTTGTCCCAAACATCAATTATGGCAACCTTTTGCAGTCATCCACAAACTTTGCTAACCATAGCCCTAGTGTGTTTGACTGTATTTCTGAAAAGTATACACCAGACAGGAGGGGTCCCAGGACTGAGCCATGGGGACAGCAGTTGTTACCAGCTTACATAAATGTCCAATGTGGGAAGGAGACCACAATTCCGTCTTGTGGGATCTATCTGTGCCCCAGTTGGCAATCTATCAGATGACATATGTGTTTATGCACAGGTTGTTGATTTTGTGGATACGATATGTGTGTGGGGGATGTTGGAAAAGGGCTTTCCAGGTCTATGGCCGTGTGTAGTTCATTTCATTGATGTATGTCCTGGGTAACTGCCTTGAAAACTGTCTAGCAGGTATAGAAACCATGATCTGCCCCTGACCAAACCAAAATGGGTAGGTTGACGCTTGTAAGCTCTCAATAGCTCTGATTATGAGTTCCATAATGATGGGCTCTATGGCCTTGCAGATCAGGCTTATTAGGCTTATAAGACAATAGTTCCCATGGTCTGTTGTGCACCAACACTTGTGTAGTGTGCCAAATGTTGCTGTAACCTATTCAACAGTTTCATATCAGACTGTTCAGGTGCAGTATCTGTTTTGGAGTTCACATATGACACAGCCAGGGAAACCATGCCATCCCATAGACACTGTGCTTTAAGGTTTGACAGAGCTGTTTAACCATTGTATATGTGATTGCTGGGTTTTCGCAATCTCCAGGTATGGTAATGGGCCCTTTGTCAGTGAAGGGGGTAAATATGTATGAACCTGTCTGAGAAGATGTTGCCAATGTCAGTCATGTACATGTTTTCATTTACACTTTGCACTGACTCAGAACATATATGAGCTTAATGCTGATATTTATGACATAGCGATAGAAAGCTTCATGGTTCTCTATGGACTCTTTGGCAATATTTTTGCCAGAACATGGCTTGGATAATGTTAGGAGCGCTCATTGTTTCATGATGATACTGATTTGAAATTTATTGATCTTCTTGATTTCACTTTCTTTGAACAACTTAAGTACTTTGTTTTTTGGTTTAACCAAAAAAGGGGTTTTTTTTGGGGGGGTTTTATGAAACAGGGTCCAAAATTTTTAAAATTAAATTAAAGGGTTTTTTTT